>NC_050573.1:542969523-543269523 GCF_011100635.1 Trichosurus vulpecula | reverse complement strand
ATTGCAGCTGAAGACCCTGAGCCTATCCTAGACCTAGAGCCTATCCATTATGAGTATGCTATTTTCCCTTTCTCCATACCTTAAAATCCCTCCTCATCATTTCCCATTCTCTATTGTTATGGTGGCATTTGAGAAGGTATCTCCATGACCAAGGTAACCCCCTTACTAGAGTTCTTGAGCTCATATCTCCTTCCTTCTCCTTCAAGTGGTCACCATTTCCTCTTCCCCACCAAATTATTCTCCCATTCATCTTCAATTCAGCAAATTTCTTTTTTGTTTTGGTGTATTATATGTTTTTATTTTTTTATTAATTTAATTTATTTATTTAACATATTTAGTTTTCAGCATTGGTTTTCACAAGAGTTTGAATTACAAATTTTCTCCCCATTTCTGCCCTGCCCCCCACTCCGAGATGGCATATATTCTGGTTGCCCTGTTCCCCAGTCAGCACTCCCTTCTCTCACCCCACTCCCCTCCCATCCCCTTTTCCCTTCCCCTCTTGTAGGGCAAGCTAAATTTCTACTCCCCATTGCCTGTGTAACTTATTTTCTAGTTGCATGCAAAAACTTTTTTTTTTGTTTTTGAACATCTGTTTTTAAAAACTTTGAGTTCCAAATTCTCCCTCCTCCTCCCTTCCCACTCACCCTCCCCAAGAAGTCAAGCAATTCAACATAGGCCACATGTGTATCATTATGTATAACCCTTCCACAATACTCATGTTGTGAAAGACTAACTATATTTTGCTCCTTCCCAACCCATCCCCCTTTATTGAATTTTCTCCCTTGACCCTGTCCCCTTTTGAAAGTGTTTGTTTTTGATTACCTCCACCCCCATCTGCCCGCCCCTCCATCATCCCCCCCTTTTTTTTTATCTTCTTCCCTCTTGTTTCCTGTGGGGTAAGATACCGAATTGGGTATGTATGGTATTCTCTCCTCAGGCCCAATCTGATGAGAGCAAGATTCACTCATTCCCCCCTCACCTGCCCTCTCCCCTCCTCCCACAGAACTGCTTCCTCTTGCCATCTTTATGGGAGATGATCCACCCTATTCTGTCTCTCCCTATCTCCCTCTCTCAATATATTCCTCTCTCATCTCTTAATTTGATTTTATTTCTTTTAGATATCTTCCCTTCATCTTCAACTCACGCTGTGCGCTCTCTCTCTCTCTCTCTCTCTCTCTCTCTCTCTCTCTCTATATATATATATATATATATATACATATGTATATACACAGATAGATATACATACATACACACTCACTTGTGTGTATATATATATATATATACACACATAAACATATATACATATATGCATATTCCCTTCAGCTACCCTGATACTGAGGTCTCATGAATCATACACATCATCTTTCCATGTAGGAATGTAAACAAAACAGTTCAACTTTAGTAAGTCCCTTGCAATTTCTTTTTCTTGTTCTTTTTCTTGATTACCTTTTCATGCTTCTCTTGATTCTTGTGTTTCAAAATCAAATTTTCTATTCGGTTCTAGTCTTTGCACTGAGAAAGCTTGAAAGTCCTCTATTTTATTAAAAATCCATATTTTGCCTTGGAGCATGATACTCAGTTTTGCTGGGTAGGTGATTATTGGTTTTAATCCTTGCTCCATTGACCTCTGAAATATCATATTCCAAGCCCTTCAATCTCTTAATGTAGAAGCTGTCAGATCTTGGATTATTCTGATTGGGTTTCCACAATACTCAAATTGTTTCTTTCTGGGGGCTTTCAGTATTTTCTCCTTGATCTGGGAGCTCTGGAATTTGGCGACAATATTCCTAGGAGATTTCTTTTTGGGATCTATTTGAGGAGGTGATCTATGGATTCTTTCAATTTCTATTTTGCCCTGTGGCTCTAGAATATCAGGGCAGTTCTCCTTGATAATTTCTTGATATCTAGGCTCCTTTTTTGATCATGGCTTTCAGGTAGTCCAATAATTTTTAAATGATCTCTCCTGGATCTATTTTCTAGGTCAGTGGTTTTTCCAATGACATTTCACATTGTCTTCCACTTTTTCATTCCTTTGGTTCTGTTTTATAATATCTTGATTTCTTATAAAGTCACTAGCTTCCACTTGCTCCAATCTCATTTTTAAAGTACTATTTTCTTCAGTGGTCTTTTGGACCTCCTTTTCCATTGGGCTAATTCTGCCTTTCAAGGCATTCTTCTCCTCATTGACTTTTTGGAGCTCTTTTGCCATTTGAGTTAATCTATTTTTTAAGGTGTTGTTTTCTTCAGTGTATTTTTCAGTATTTTTTTGGATCTCCTTTAGCAAGTCATTGACTTGTTTTTCACAGTTTTCTTGCATCCTTCTCAATTCTCTTCCCAATTTTTCCTCTACTTCTCTAACTTGCTTTTCCAAATCCTTTTTGAGCTCTTCCATGGGCTGGGACCAGTTCATGTTTTTCTTGGAGGCTTTTGGTGTGGGCTCTATGACTTTGTTGACTTCTTTAGGCTGTATGTTTTGGTCTTCTTTGTCACCAAAGAAAGAATCCAAAGTCTGAGACTGAATCTGGGTGTGTTTTCACTGCCTGGCCATATTCCCAACCAACTAACTTGACCCTTGAGTTTTTCAGTGGGGTATGACTGCTTGTAGACTAAAGAGTTCTATGTTCCACGTTTGGGGGGGATGTGCCAGCTCTGCCACACCAGCACTGCTCCTTCCCCAAGAACCCCCAACCCGGACTGGGCTTAGATCTTCAGCAGGCTGTGCACTCCTGCTCTGATCCGCCACTTAATTCCTCCCACCAGGTGGGCCTGGGGCCGGAAGCAACAACAGCTGTAGCTGCCCCACCTCCGCTGCCCCTGGGGCTGGAAGCTGAACTGCGAACTCCTTCCATTCCCACAGCTTTTCCCACTAACCTTCTCTGCTGTCTTTGGTGTTTGTGGGTTGAGAAGTCTGGTAACTGCTGCAGCTCACTGATTCATGGGCTAGGGCACTTTCTGCCCAGGTTCTGGTCTGGTTGGTCTGCACAGCTCACACTGGGCTCAGCTGGGCTTGGCTCCCCATGGCTCCCCTCTGCTCCCAGCTCCATGTGCGATAGACCTCACCCAGAGACCATCCAGGCTGTCCTGGGCTGGAGCCCTGCTTCCCTCTGCTGTTTTGTGGGTTGTGCCATTCTAGAATTGGTTCAGAGCCATTTTTATAGGTTTTTGGAGGGACTCGGCAGGGAGGTCATGCTAGTCCCTGCTTTCCAGCTGCCGTCTTGGCTCCGCCGTGAACCAAATTCTAAAAATAAATAAATAAATAAATAAATAATTCAATACTCAAAAAAAAGAAAAGAAAAGAAATGAAGGACATGCTTCTTCCCAACAAGCTCATTAGAATCACAATGGTCTTTTGTCAGGGTTTCCAATGCTGCTGTTCTTTCCATTTCCACTGTTGTAGTTGTGGTCATTCTGTATATTATTTTCCTAGTTGCCACTTCATTTTGCATCAGTTTATATATCTTCCCATGCTTCTCTGAGTTATTCATATTCATTGTTTCTTATGGAAGAATAAAGTTCTGTTATATTCGTGTTAAAAAAAAGTAGGCATATGGCTAGAGGAGCTAAATTATATCCAGCTTGATATTCTTGCTATAAATGAAACCAGAAAAAAGGAAACTGTAAAAAAAATTCTTTGGGGAGGCAAAGACAGGAGTTGACAAAGTGGATTTTATAGTACACTCAAAGGCAAGCAGAAACATTATTTCATGGGATGCTTGATCATCATATATTGCAATCATATCTCGATAAATAATGTACTGTAACAATAAGAATTTGCAGAAAGAGCACCATGAAAATAATGATGACGCACACAGCATTAGTCACTGAGGACAAAGAGGTAAAAAGTTCTATGAAGAACTTTATGAGACCTTCTAAATTAAATTATCATACACACTGGTATTTTGTGATTTTACTGCAAAAGTAAAAAGAGATGAAGATGGAGATAGTATGAGATAGAAAGATGCAGATGTAAATAGATGTAGATATGAAAGCATGGAACAGGAGGAAGAGTGAGAAAACCCAAAGACATTATACAGGAGTCCCAGGCTTCTATATCATGAACACTGTTTTTGATAAAAAAATTCATAGATGCCAGACATGGCAAACACTAGCTAATACAACAACAAATGAAATAGATTTTAACAGATAAGAAAAGACTCCTGTTTGATGTGGGAATTGTTCCTGAGTTAGTTGTCTATGTACAGTTAGACCCTCAATTATTGGAGCTAAGATTAGAATTTGACTTTTAAAAAAAGAAGAAAGAGTAGTAGTGAAAAAAATAGGTGGAAGACAATTGAAACAGCCCTGAGCCTATTTAAGCAGTCAATTGATATTAAAATATGGGAAATTGACAACAGAAATGGTATTGACACTAACGACAGTAATTTTATACAGACATTTAAAATCTATACAAATTGAACGTCACAAAGAGGAGACCAAAAGATCTCAGAAATTGCCTTAGCCAGCCATTTGATTTATTTGGCAGAGATGTTGTCAAAAACACCAGACTATAATATAAACTCAACCGTAAAATCTTAGTAGGAGGATAAGGAATGATTACAGATAGCATCCTTTAAAGCATAGAAAAACAGCAGAGGGGAAAACCAGTTTAAAGAAAACAGTAAAATATCCAACTAAAGAACACCCTCACAAGGGTATTTAAGGATGAAAAATGAAGGAATTCTACAGAGTAAAATTGGAAATATTTACAAAAATCATTATGAGAAGGGAAGTAAAATTTAAAAAGTGATTTGATTGGACAAAATTATTTAAAGGTGATCTGTGTTGGAGGTGACACAATTATGAAAGCATTGAGGGAATGATATATAAGGTATCTGAAGGAGGAGAACATACTAAAATTGCATTAAATGTATTGACCTTATTATTAATATGGAAAAAGGCAACCAACACATCAATAACTACAGATCTACATGCCTATTCTCCCATGTATACAAAATCTTTATGAGTCATTTATACATAAATAAAGGGCATTCTCAGTGAGAGTCCTGATAGGAAACAAGGAGGCCTTTACAAGTGACATTCAACAATGGACCACATCTTTGCCAATGTTGGTGATATTAGCATCACACTGTGTTTATTGGTTGTTGACTAAGAAAACGTATTTGATTCAACAAAAGAAAACAGTACATTACAGCTGCCTTCCATCTACATATCAAAATTATTCAAGATTTCTTGAAAATATATTTTTAAAAAACTTGTTCAGGGGGAGCAAGGTGGCACAGTGGATAAAGCACCAGCCCTGGAGTCATGAGGACCTGAGTTCAAATCCAGCCTCAGACACTTACTAGCTGTATGACTCTGGGCAAGTCACTTAACCCCAATTGCCTCAAAAATAAATGAATAAAAGAAAGCCCTGTTTAATACTGCTCTAATGACAAACATCAGGCAAGGCATCAACTAGGGAAATATATGTACATCAAAGGTGCTTCGACTGTGATAGAATAGATCCATCAGAGTCATGCTTATGGTGAGCTCCTCCAGATGGTTTTTTTTTGTGGATAACATTGTGCTAACTCCATCAAACCCCTGGACACTGGAGAAGAGATCCATATTCACTCAAAAGAATTTGGGTGGGCCAAATCTTGATGTTTCAATGTTGACTGTCCAGATCACAACATAAATTTGTATGAAGACCTTATAGAGCTTGTCCATCAGTATGTAAACCTAAGACAGTACAGATGGACAATGAGTTGGGACCAGACTTGTACCCCAGGGAAGGAAGGGCCTTTGGGAAACTGCAGTTCTCCCTTACTGACCTAAAGCTTCCCATGAAAGCAAAGGCACATCTTTTTTAATACTAACATTCTACTGGTGTTGCTATATGACACTAAGACAAGGGCTACGGCTGTCTCCAAGTAATTCAAAGTGAATATCACACAAATGACAACAAAGAGGTTCATAGTGAATGTGTGCAGACTATCACACATAACCAATGAGGAACTCCAAAAAAGAATGGGAATAAAAGGAATCATATAGGGATACAAGGAGGACATGAGCCTGTCATGGGGTGAGAGAAAAGGAGATACACAGGTGGACAGCCAGAGAAACCTACTGACAACGTGACCTTGGAATGTCAGGAGAAAGTGAAAAAGGGATGGTGCATAGAGCATCTGTGAAATACTTATGAGAGGAGATGGAAAAAATAGCCAATGTACCTCACCAGCTCCCGAAAGTTTAATGATCATCTCTCTGTAGGCGACCCCTAGATCTATATATTGTTTATTGCTTATCTGTCTTCTGAGCTCCAATCCTGTTATCACCAACTACCGAACGGACATTTCAAACTGATTATTGTATAGGCACCTCAATATTCCCTAAAACAGAACTCATCTTTTCCCCAGATATATTAGGAAGGCAGAATTTATGATTTCAAAGAGAATCTCATATGTGCCTAAAAGGTCTGGAACCGCAGGATACGAGGAATTCTCTAGGCAGAAGGCAGGAGAACTAAAGCATGTATTTACACTACACAGTAACAAGCCCACAAACCAGTGTCCCCATTTTGATATTTTCATCAAAAGCTTCCAGGTCCAATAAGTCCGCCTCACAAGGGTAACCAGGAGGCCACAGAGAAGTGAGATAGTATAAGGCAAAATCGTATACATGCTTCCCCTCTATGGTAAGAAGATTACCCACTGGCCTTCAGTCCTTACTCAGCACTCCAGTCAGCTCTGCTACCGGCAGTTCAGCTTCAGCTGTAGGCATCTCTGGCTCCAACCGGAAAAGGAAGAGAGGATCTTCAAGCTGTCCTCTCCCCTCTTATAGAGTTTTTGACATCATCAAGGGCCGCCTGAACGACCAGGGCCGATTGGTTCTTGACTTGGCCCCTCCCCCTAGCGTAGACCAGGTTAACACACCTCCCCTCAGCCAGCCCCATGACTCATCACACAGGAAGTTCTCTGATTCCTGGCATGGTCGCTGGGCTTCCTGCCCCGGAAGAGCAAGCCCTAGTGTCCAGGGAAGCTCAATGAGGTAAGCTGAGTCATTCAAAGAAAACAAAGTCCATTCTGGTTACACCAGAGCCCAACACTCCTGAACTTTCTTATTTCCACTGAGGCACCACCATCTTTGTACAGGTTGCATTTCTCCCCTCCTCTCCAGTCACACTGCCACAACCCTAGTTCAGGCCTTCAATACTTCTTACCTGTACTCTTGCAGTAGCATCCTAATTAGACTTGTAGCTTCCAGTCTCTCCTTTCTCCAGTCACCACATCATTCCCAAAATGATTTTCCTGAAGCCAAGGTCTAATCATGCCACTTCCCAACTCAATAAATTCACTAGAATAGGCTTCTTTCCTATGACCCACAGGATCAAATAGAAACTCGTCTGTCTGGCATTTAAAACCCTTCACTCCTTGACTCCAACCTACCTTTCCAAACTTATTATACATTACTCTCTTCACACATCTAGCATTTCAATCACACATACACATACATACACACACACACACACACACACACACACCCTAGTTTCCATTTAACATTTTCATTTCAATTACTTTTCTACCATCGTTTACTCAGAGATACTCTTACAGCAACAACTTTTGTCATACCATACGAATGAAAGGAGGAATCTCTTTAGTTAGCAATGTACCTAGAGGAGACCATAAATCAGGGAGAACTTACTAAGAGCAGATGGACCTCCTGACTGACCAGATCCATACAGGAAAGTAAAGGAGCAAGAAAGGGTCATTAATCCTAATGAAATCACTCTTGACCTTATTAACCTTCCTTATTTCTTCTCTTCATTGCTCGCACAGCATCGTGCCTAACAAATTATTGGTAAGTGGATGAACTTGTAGCTTGTAATCTATCTGTTTACCTACACTTAATCAAAATAGCTCTATTCTCCAGAGGGCTATGTGCAAAGAAAGAATCATTCGGAAATCTTTCAAATTTCCAATTTATTTATACAGTAATGAAATAATTCAGCTAGTCCTATGAAGAAGGTTATATAAACTATGCAAGATAAATTAATTTACAAACATATACTGAAAGGTCATAAAGGCTTTCATAGGACTGTCTGTAAGAATTACAGGTGTGAGAACTAATGTAAGTCACTGAATCTTTCCTAATTCTGCCACCCACCTTCATTGTGGCCTTCATTGGCAGCAGGACTTGAAATTCATTTGGTGATTATTTGCTTCATCTGCCAATGATAAAGGTTCAACTCCCACTCACCCCCAAAGTGTGTGTGTGTGTGTGTGTATGTATGTGTATATATATATATATATATATATATATATATATATACATATATATATATATATATATACATATATACATATATATGTATGTGATGAGAAAGCTAAAGGAGATTCAACAGCTGTATTCTCACTAGGTAAGTAGGAAGGATGACGGGTGCTGTGCTGAATGGTTTAGCCTTTTAGTTCAGTGAGGCTGTTCTTCCATATACAGGAATACCACACCCCCTTTAAGGAATTATATGAAGGAAAAAGAGCCTTGGTTTTAAGAGTTCTATGTGGCTTTCATAATATAGCAGGGTAGAGAACCTTTATTTGAAATGGCATATTTATCGTTGTTTTTATTGTGTGTTCAAGCAAAGATTGGAAGAGTGGAACTGCAGTTCAAAATATAAGAAATGAGTGAAGAACTAATCTATAATAATAAAAATGGAAAGCTTCTGATAAATGAGCCTTCTTTCCTTGAAGGTAAAGGTATTGTAACTTGATTTCAAATTGTATGAATACCTTACACAGAAAACAATACACTTTTGTTATCGCACTGGTTTCTACCTAGATATTTCTCCGTACCCATTATCATTTTGAATCAGTTAGTTTTCTGTGATGTTTAACTTAGGGGTTGGTTTTTTGTGGGAACATGCTTTATAGAAGATGACTGACAAGGCCCTCAAAACTGAGAAGCCCCAAAGACCTTAAACTTGAAGGGGAAAATCCCAAGCACCTTTCATAATCCCAAATCACTGGAAAAGGAGCAGAGCCCCAGGCTAAGGGAGTGCTTGGGATTAAATGTTGCATATCTTGGTGCAGAGAGTGACAGAGAACAGCTAGTTCTGTCAATATATAATCAGAACTTACATACTACTGAAGGCCTAGAGACTATGCTACTAACCCATGTACTTGGATTCTATCTCTTCCCTCCCCGACTTAGATGTGGAGGAAGGGATAATGATGTTGATAATGACACGTAGATAGGTCTTAAGGGTTTGCAAATTGCTTACATATGTCATGATGTTTGATTCTTACAACAATCTCATGAGCCTAGCACTATTCTTGTTTTACAGATGGGGAAATAGAGGCTGAGAGGGACCGACTTCTTAACTTCTTTCCTAGGAGAAATTCAATTCCTTAACTCAGCTTTTTATTTTTTTAACATATAAAATTCAAGCATCTTAGACTCTACAAGAAATCATCTCTGCCAACAAAATTCTGATCTGATTTCCAGAGGGTATGCCTTGGAAAAGAACTGACTGCTTACAAGACTGGGGAGTTGAGTGAAAATAGGCAGTTCTAAGTTGGCCATTCAGCTCTCCTCATGTGCTTCACAGAAGGAAAGTAAAATCTGATTTGTATATGGTCTATGTTAATACGAATCCCTCTGGAAAGGAAATAAACTTCTAAAATGCCAGCTATACTCTAAGTGAAGAGAAAACATGGGGCTACACAGACTCTAGTAGATGCAGGCCTTTTCCCCTTCCAGCTTGCCATCTCACTAATGACTTGACTAGCACTAACCTCCTTACAATCACTATAATTGTTCTCCTAAGCCTTCATTGGTCTACACCATCCAGACACAAGCTCAAAACTGTGGTCCTCCTTCCATACAGGCCTCTAGAAAGTAAGATGCTTTTTCTCAGGATCACTTGCATCTTCAGATGACAAGGAGTTACACTAACATATAAATTCATATTAAATAATTATTTTGCACTGCTATTTCAAGCAAGGTGGAAGAATTCTTGGACTTGGCATGGGAAAAGGTTTCCTTGTACCCTTCTAGATCCATATGAACTTTCCCTGTTTTCTTCCTCTGGCCTCCAAAGAAACACCCTCAGAGCCCAAGTTGCAATATGGTGGCACCTAATACTGATGTGCACATGTATAAATGCAGGCTAAAAGGGCTAGGGAAATATTGGGGAGGAAGCAGGGAGAGGGGGTAAAAGTTCTCCTTGAAACAAGACCCAAAGGATATGGCGACAGCAACTGGTGTTGTATCCTTAGATTTTGGCAGGTTTCTTCTCCACCTCCCTCTTTTTGTCCAGCACCCAAAAGTTTGGACCGTGTTTTTCGCACTTTTGGATAACATGGATAATTTTCTTGCTCTTCACATATGTTAATTTCACTTAGTCCTCAATGATCCTATGTGCCAGACAGTAAAAGTATGTATCCCCCATCTTACAGATGGTTGTTCAGTCATTTTTTCAGTCATGTGAGTTATGTGACCCCATTTGGGGTTTTCTGGGTAAAGATTCTAGAGTGGTTTGCAATTTCTTTCTCCAGCCCATTTTACAGATAAGGGGGCTGAGGGCAACTGGGTTAGGTGACTTGTCCAGGGTCACACAGCTAGTAAGTATCTGATGATGGATTTGAACTTTGGTCTTCTTGAATCCAGGCCTGGTGCTCTATGCACTGTACCACTTAGGAACAAACCACATTGTTAAAATACCTGCCCAACATTACAGCTGTGCCAGAACACAAACTGAAACCCAGGTGTTCTAACTCCTAATCAGGTGCTTTTGCCATTATACTGCATGGCCACGTGTGTTCTTCTGCTAAGGTGAAATTCCCCAGAGTACTTCTATCCAATATAATGTAATGTCTCTTTGAGATTCATGTAATCAGTCCAACGTTCCCTTTAGATTGGACTGAGAAGAAAAAATGGCCGGGTATAGCTTTAGCCATATCACTGCTACTGGCATAAAGGAGTCTTGCATAGACTATATATCCACTATTGGCAAAGAGACTCTCCATCTTGCAGAAACCAGAACAAGCCCATCACAGATGGAGAAGACTGTCTCCGAGATACTTATTGATGCAAAAGAGATTGTGGCTAGGCTCGCTACCAAAGGTAAGTGAACATTGGTTTAACTGGAAGTGACCCTGATGTACTTAGCAGAACCTCTTGAAAGAGGAGATAGTCCTGTTTTAAATTGACAAGTAAGATAGTACCCTCTCTTTAGTTGGTTAAAACTGGAATTTGGATTGGAGAAAGTTTGCCTACTAATTCAAGCAAAACTCCCTCTTGTTGGCCAGGAATGAAGTGACGCTAAAATATCACACTCAAAAACTGTCAAATCTCAGAGCTTTGACCTGGAATTACTTGAGAGCTCTGATTACTTCCATAGTTGGGCCAAAACATCTGCTTTGGTTTTTGGAAACCAAAGTCTTTTTGCCCAACCCCAAGGTGATGCAGCCTAGGAGCCCTATTGTCTGGGAATATAGGAGAAACAATCTCTAAGTACTAGACCTAGGTGATATAAAGGTTATAATAAAATAAAATAGCAATATGCTGGCAAAATGAATGGAATGTTCTTCCCAGCAAGATGACTATGCTCTACAGACAAAGTTCTAGTCTTACCATGAGCATATCACCTGGGGCTTTATGACCTTTAATTATGTTTGGAGTCAGCCTAAGGCTAGTTGTAGAATAAATCATAGTATTTGGATGTGGAAGGGGCTGTAGAGATCATCTCATCTAGCCCCTCCCTTTTGCAAATAAATTACCCCAGTCCAGAGAAAGGGAAGGTACTCGTCCAGGGTCACACAGGCAGTAAGTAGAGCAGGATTTGAACCCAATCCCTCTTACTCCAAATTCAATGCCCTTTCTGTTATGGCATGCTACTTCAGAATACCTATTTGTATTTGTACCAATCAGTAGAAAGCAGGGAACAGATACCTTAAAGAAAAGCATTGAGTTGAGATCCTGAATATGGAATTACTGCTGTAAATCACCTAACCGCATTAGAATTGTTAAACATCTTAATGGTAAAGATTTTAGAGTAATCAGCCTCTGAATTCAATGTAGTCATTTTCTGTGAAATAGAAACTTCCCTTGCACTGGCCATTTCTTTTTAAGGCAGAAGGAAAAAGTACAAGTGGTGGTTTAATTTCTCCTGGCCCAAAGACTTGTCACCACTGGTACGAGTTTATCTTACTGGAGGGTATGCCAATCAACACCTTCTAGCTTTTAACTAATAATGCTTTCATTTTCAGCTTCAAGTGAGCCTATCACCCAAGAGAGAATGAGCATACCACAAGCACCACAGGAGGTAATTTTGACTAACAGTCTGAGCTAATTCTGATTCCACTGTGAAAATAATCCAGTCCTGGGTTCAATATCTCAAATATATCTTAGTTTAGAGCATCGTATTAGAACTTATATTGAATTTAGTTCATTATAAGAAAGAAGTAAATAGCCTACGTGTGTTGAACAAATTCCACGGTGACCTTTTACAGCCTTTGCAGAGCACATAGCCCTTCTCAAATTTGAAACCATTTCCTTTAAATTCGAGGCTGAATTCAAGACCTTGTAATCATAGATAACCGTGGCAGACTGAAGAAGGGCTCTATACAAATTCCTTTTTTTAGTGAATATTTGAAGGGGAATTGACTTGAATATATTAGTGGTATCTACACTAATCAAGGGCAGAAAACCAAAGAGAACAGATAACAGAAGCAATGGTTACAATCATCAAAAAAATAGAGATAACCTAGTAGAACCCAAAAATCTAGTTTGGTTGAAACCTAATATTTACTAGTACATGTTTGGGGATATTAAAAAGCTGAAAAGGCTAGTACCATAACATGAGCCTAAGGCATTATAAATTTGTTTTTCTTTCTAGATACCACCTTCATCTAAAGAGATCATACCTGACGAAGCTCAACCATCAAAAGAAATTGATTCATTAATGAATGCCAGTAGTGGTTACTCGAGCAAGGACAATGCCATGATCATCAGTAGTGTGAGCACAAGGTCTGTGTCTGATGAAGAGAAAATCTTGTCTGAAATCCAAGAATGTTAGGGGTCCCTGACCAACAAGGACCCCAATTTCAGTACGCAATGATGAGGTGGGGGTCAGGGAAGATGCAACTCCAATTTATTGGTAGACATTATCCATTTTTATAGGGTTTTTCACTACAAAAGCAGAAGCAGGAGTTCAAGGGGTAAGGGGATGACAGCATGGGAAGACCGATATCAGGTGGGAAGAATATGGATTGTTGTAAACTATGATTCCTACAAGCGTATGGGAAAAACTAGGGCTGTAGTAAGGTAGTTTCCATGGGAGTATGGAACAAAGGGGGGTGCTGTATCTACGGAGGCATGGGAAGGCTCAAGCATGTAGCCAGCTGATATCAGAGCTGTATGAGCTATGTGAGGCACGGGGATGGATGCCCTTGTAAAGTATCAAAGATGTCCCAGTAAGTAAAGTATCAAAGCAGTGTTGTGTTAGGCACTGGTTCAAGAGCATTAGGTAGTGGTCAACTGGGTTCCTCTTTCTGGGCTTGTGAGTCCCTTGCAGATGGACTCTGCCTGCATGAGAAAGGATGGCTATGAGAGCAGGAGGGGGGCTGTTAGGGGGGCTGTTAGGGACGGAAGTCCTTCCTCCGGGCGCCTACCGTTTCAACTCCTACTAAGCCTGTCTGGTTATCACAGGAAACAGGCCAAGCGCTAGGGTCCGAGCAGCCTCGGGGTTGGAACCAACTCCCTATACAAGAGGAGAAACAAACACTAGAAGAATTCAAAACGACTATGGACAAATACTTCCCACTCTCACCAAATGAGGTTTCAGTGACTATCGAGCTACACACAATTCCTCTGGTCTTCTCCCTTATTCAATTCTTCATTGGAATGTAAAACAGTCTGGCTAATTTCTGATTAGACTGTTTCATGATGTGCCCTATGACTTAGTCATCTAGCTTCATTTATATGTAAAGTTGCTACGAATCACTTGCATGTAAGTTTATTTTTAAGAGTACAGCAGTCTTATGGCTGTTACATATTCAGCTCTGAATAAGAATCTGATGCTGTTTTATGATTCTCGTGCCTGATGCCTTGGTTTAAGGAAAACGGGATGTCCTGATGGATTTGGTCACATGGCATAGTTTAGCTTTCCTCACAACAGAAGCAAAGGGAATATCCTATGGATTGTCAAGGTCTCTAAGATTGGCTCACTATTGGTCTTTAGCCCCTCTTAATTGAAATGCCTCCCTCTGTTAATTATACCCTATTTACCCTGCATATAGCTTGCTTTGCATATATTTGTTTGCATGTTGCCTCCCCCATTAGACTGAGGGCTGGGACAGTCTTGCTGCCTCTTGTACTCCCAGCCTTTGGCACGTTGCCTGGCATATAATAGGTGCTTAGTAAATGTTAACTTAGTATGTTCAAGTAGAATTATTAATGCTTTTTTAAACATTCAAAATCGCTACTATCCAAGAAGCTTCAGAGGAAGATGGAGGTTATTTTGGAGACGTGTCTTCAAAAGGCACAGCCTACTTCACATCACTAGGTTCTCTGCCAAGCCACCTCCAGCCCCAGGCATATAAGCAGGCATTGGAAAATATCAGAGGTGCCAGGAACAACATCAGAAAACTCATGTACCATCTCTATGAAGCAATTGAATGGGTAAGGTTTTCTATGCTCTAAGCTACTTCTAACACCAACCAGTTCCTTTCTAAGACCATTTTTAAAGAATCTAAGTTGGAAGGAACCTCAGGCCACTTAGCATAAAAAGTCATATAGAGCCATCTAGTCCCTTGTTATTTGACAAGCACTCACCCAACTTGTGTTTAATGACCTAGTAAAGAAGAACCCAGTCATTATTTCTTTTTTTTAATTTAATTTAATTTATTTATTTAACATATTTAGTTTTCAGCATTGGTTTTCACAAGAGTTTGAATTACAAATTTTCTCCCCTTTTCTACCCTCCCCCCCCCACTCCAAGATGGTGTATATTCTGGTTGCCCTGTTCCCCAGTCAGCATTCCCTTCTGTCACCCCACTCCCCTCTCATCCCCTTTTCCCTTCCCCTCTTGTAGGGCAAGCTAAATTTCTACTCCGATTGCCTGTGTATCTTATCTTCCAGTTGCATGCAAAAAACTTATTTTTTTTTTGTTTTTGAAAGTCTGTTTTTAAAAACTTTGAGTTCCAAATTCTCCCCCCTCCTCCCTTCCCACCCACCCTCCCCAAGAAGTCAAGCAATTCAACATAGGCCACATGTGTATCATTATGTATAACCCTTCCACAATACTCAGGTTGTGAAAGACTAACTATATTTTGCTCCTTCCCAACCCATCCCCCTTTATTGAATTTTCTCCCATGACCCTGTCCCCTTTTGAAAGTGTTTGTTTTTGATTACCTCCACCCCCATCTGCCCTCCCCTCCATCATCTCCCCCCTTTTTTTAATCTTCTTCCCTCTTCTTTCCTGTGGAGTAAGATACCCAATAGGGTATGTATGGTATTCTCTCCTCAGGCCCAATCTGATGAGAGCAAGATTCACTCATTCCCCCCTCACGTGTCCTCTCCCCTCCTCCCACAGAACTGCTTCCTCTTGCCACCTTTATGCAAGATAATCCACCCCATTCTGTCTCTCCCTGTCTCCCTCCCTCAATATGTTCCTCTCTCATCCCTTAATTTGATTTTATTTCTTTTAGATATCTTCCCTTCATCTTCAACTCACCCTGTGTCTGCTCTCTCTCTCTCTCTGTATATATATATATATATACACACACACATAGATATATACATACATACATACACATTCACTTATATATATAGATAAACATATATACATATATGCATATTCCCTTCAGCTAACCTAATACTGAGGTCTCATGAATCATACACATCATCTTTCCATGTAGGAATGTAAACAAAACAGTTCAACTTTAGTAAGTCCCTTTCAATTTCCGTTTCTTGATTACCTGTTCATGCTTCTCTTGACTCTTGTGTTTGAAAGTCAAATTTTCTATTCAGTTCTGGTCTTTTCACTGAGAAAGCTTGAAAGTCCTCTCTTTTATTGAAAATCCATATTTTGCCTTGGAACATGATACTCAGTTTTGCTGGGTAGGTGATTCTAGGTTTTAATCCTAGCTCCATTGACCTCCGGAATATCGCATTCCAAGCCCTTCGATCTCTTAATGTAGAAGCTGCCAGATCTTAGGTTATTCTGATTGGGTTTCCACAATACTCAAATTGTTTCTTTCTGGGGGCTTTCAGTATTTTCTCCTTGATCTGGGAGCTCTGGAATTTGGTGACAATATTCCTAGGAGATTTCTTTTTGGGATCTATTTGAGGAGGCGATCGATGGATTCTTTCAATTTCTATTTTGCCCTGTGGCTCTAGAATATCAGGGCAGTTCTCCTTGATAATTTCTTGAAAGATGATATCTAGGCTCTTTTTTTGATCATGGCTTTCAGGTAGACCAATAATTTTTAAATGATCTCTCCTGGATCTATTTTCCAGGTCAGTGGTTTTTCCAAGGAGATATTTCACATAGTCTTCCATTTTTTCATTCCTTTGGTTCCATTTTATAATATCTTGATTTCTTATAAAGTCACTAGCTTCCACTTGCTCCAATCTCATTTTGAAAGTACTATTTTCTTCAGTGGTCTTTTGGACCTCCTTTTCCATTGGGCTAATTCTGCCTTTCAAGGCATTCTTCTCCTCATTGGCTTTTTGGAGCTCTTTTGCCATTTGAGTTAGTCTATTTTGTAAGGTGTTGTTTTCTTCAGTGTATTTTTCAGTATTTTTTTGGGTCTCCTTTAGCAAGTCATTGACTTGTTTTTCATGGTTTTCTCGCATCCTTCTCATTTCTCTTCCCAATTTTTCCTCTACTTCTCTAACTTGCTTTTCCAAATGCTTTTTGAGCTCTTCCATGGGCTGGGACCAGTTCATGTTTTTCTTGGAGGCTTTTGGTGTAGGCTCTATGACTTTGTTGACTTCTTTAGGCTGTATGTTTTGGTCTTCTTTGTCACCAAAGAAAGAATCCAAAGTCTGAGACTGAATCTGGGTGTGTTTTCACTGCCTGGCCATATTCCCAACCAACTAACTTGACCCTTGAGTTTTTCAGTGGGGTATGACTGCTTGTAGACTAAAGAGTTCTATGTTCCACGTTTGGGGGGGATGTGCCAGCTCTGCCACACCAGCACTGCTCCTTCCCCAAGAACCCCCAACCCGGACTGGGCTTAGATCTTCAGCAGGCTGTGCACTCCTGCTCTGATCCGCCACTTAATTCCTCCCACCAGGTGGGCCTGGGGCCGGAAGCAACAACAGCTGTAGCTGTCCCACCTCCGCTGCCCCCCGGGGCTGGAAGCCGAACTGTAAACTCCTTCCACTCCCGCAGCTTTTCCCACTAACCATCTCTGCTGTCTTTGGTGTTTGTGGGTTGAGAAGTCTGGTAACTGCTGCAGCTCACTGATTCATGGGCTAGGGCACTTTCTCCCCAGCTTCTGGTCTGGTTGGTCCATGAAGATCCCCCTGGGCTCGGGTGGGCTCGGCTCCCCACAGCTCCCCTCTGCTCCCAGCTCCGTGTGGGATAGACCTCACCCAGAGACCATCCAGGCTGTCCTGGGCTGGAACCCTGCTTCCCTCTGCTGTTTTGTGGGTTCTGCAGTTCTAGAATTGGTTCAGAGCCATTTTTTATAGGTTTATGGAGGGACTCGGCAGGGAGGTCACGCTAGTCCCTGCTTTCCAGCTGCCATCTTGGCTCCGCCCCCCCCGTCATTATTTCTTAAGGCAGCCCATTATAATTTGGTAAGTTGCCCCCACTCACTCCCTGCACAATTTCTTTATGTATAATCTAAGTCTACCTCCCCCACCCCCATTCTTCCTACTAGGAGCAGTAGATAAACAAACAAACCAAAAAACCCCCTAACCTCCAGTCCATGTTAGCTCATTCAAGGACTTTAAGGTCTTCCCTTCTCTTGACTAATCATTGTCTATTCATCTGACATGGTCTTAAGGCCTGTCAGCATTCCTAATGTTCTTTTGATCTCTATTCCTACAATGTTGTTCTTAAAGTATAATGCCCAGAATGATCATATTAGAATGATTTGATTCTGGCCAGGGCTTAAACCCTATGTTGGGGACATTGCCTCTCAATACTGCCCAAGATTGTACAAGGGGGTACAAACTTTGATGGATACTGACCTTATTTGTTATGCTGCACTGCCAGGTCTTTACCCACCTAGCAAGATAGACCAGGAGGTGCTGGGGTGGTGGTATGTGTGGGTGATTGGGGGCGATGGTAAAGTGGTAGAAGCAATCTTCTAGATTCCACTTAAGCCATGCTAGCCTTTCCATTGCGGCAATTATCTTTTTATGGCATGTATAAGAGGATGGTCTCCAACTATAGGGAAGGAATTATAAATTGCTGACTCCGCAGTAAATGCAGCATGCCTCAGTTCTGAAGAACACTGTTACAAGGCAGACCTACATTTTCAAGCTTTCCAAATGCTTTGTTCCACCAGACTTATCAAAGAAAGCAAGATTCTGAGGATGGGCAGAATTGCCATAAGGCCCTATTTGAGCTGTGGATCAAGTGGAGTAGGAGCCAGTTCAAAAATGTCGATGGCAATACAAAGGTATCAGACTTACAGGCACATGGAAAACTAATGTCAAATTGATATCTCTTTGTAGATCAGATGGGTAACCTCAAGAACATTTGTTTAGTGTTGCTCCTATGTATTGCAAGTGCCCAATTGCCTCAAGCTTGAAGGAGCATTCAACTAGGAAGACTTTACTATGTAAATATTGGAAGATGGTGAGAACTTACAATTGGGGGATCCAGAAAGGTCTACCATAGGAGAATAATACAAGAACAAAACCTTAAAGTCAAGCAGGGACTCTCATGAGATAGAGATGAAAATATGTTCTAGACATGTAGGTGGTCTATCTTATTTGAAGGTAGGAACCTCACGTTTGGGGGAACAGCAAGTAGGTAGCTTGGCTGAAACTGAACCTATAACAGGAGAGAGGGAAAGTGAAAATAAACCTAGAAAGGTAAATAGAAAATGGATTGTAAAAAATCACAGAGGCAACAGGAAACCGTGGAAAGTTCTCAGGTAAGGATATGACAGGCTTCTGCTTTAGAAAGATTGCTTTGGTGCCTTGTAGCAACTAATCAGAGAAATAGACGAGGGGCCAGGAATCTAGATGAGAGGCTAGCATGATAGTCTGGGTAAGGCAACAAGGGTCTGAACCAGGGTGGGGGCCATATAAGTAGAAAGAAGGGAACAGATGGAAGATATGGAATCAATAAGACTCTACAACTGGATATAGGACTGGGGGGGTGGGGAGAATGAGGAAGTTGGAACAATGACAAGGCTGAAAATTGAGGGTAACTAGAAGAATGGTGTTGGCCAATATGTAAGACCTGAAGCCAATGTATATTTTAACAGAGATCACAAGAATAGATTAAGATGGATTGGTAGACAATATGGCATGTTCCTAACATAATATTAAACATGTCAAAAGCTGGAATCTTCAGGAAGTCTTGGATTACAGAACCTTTGGAAATGATACTCTATGAAACTCAAGACCCTTAAGGCAGCTATATAGACCATAGGTCTGACTTACTATAGGGGTAACTATGTCCAACAAATCACAGGAGATTGAAAAGAAAATGGCACCATGCTTTAGGGTTCAAGGTAAACTCATGATTCTGATACCTCAACACTGCTAATGGCACTTTAGTTACCAATTACTTATGCATTAACTACCCTAGCTGACTTTGAAACTTTCTGGATCCCTCAGAGGCTCTAGTGAATCTTCTATCTGAAGTATCAATAGACAATAGTATATCTTTGTAGGCATACCTATGACTTCCTTGAGGGTAGCTACTCATGGCTTGTGTAGCCTTCATAAGTACTAAATGTAGTATGTGAAAATAAAATGGCAAAAAATAAAGTAAGTTTTAAGATTATTTGAGGAAGATTTCATGGAGAATAGGGACTTCTGCTAGACCTAAAAAAAAAAAAAAAGGTAAATTTAGGAAGGGGGAAAGAAAAGATAATCCTTGGCATAGTGATTTGAAAGGCACTGAGATCTTTCGGTATCATCCAGGCAGCCAGATGATGACTTTATCAATATGATGGGAGCTATTGTGGAACTTGGGGGGAGGGGTTGTCAGGGAGCTGCCTTTTACAATGTGCGTCTAGAAGAAGATTCTCTTGCCTTCTTGCTTTTTTGGGGATGGGACGGAAAAACTAGAGAGAATGTCAGGTTGGGAATAAAGGAAAGTATTCTAGGGATAAGATTTTCAAGACTCTTAGAAAACTTGTCAGCTGTTTGGTTTTTTTTTTGTATACTGTTCTATTGTGTTGGCAACCAAAAATGGGCTCCTTAGCACTTAGTCAACAATTGCCCTTGACTAGTTTGGCTTTTTCACCTGAACTGAATGCTGTTTGTATGTTGGACTGGAGTAAGCTTGTTGGCCCCTTCACCTTGCTTCCCTTGCTTAAGCTGATGGAAAGAACCTGTGCTTTCCCGGTCAACCCCTTCACCTTGCTTAAGCTGATCGAAAGAACCTGTGCTTTCCTGGTCAACCCCTTCACCTTGCTTAAGCAGATTGAAAGAACCTGTGCTTTCCTCGGCGTACCTTACACCCCCGCAGAAGCTGGATGGTTAAAAACAGCTTCCGTTGGAGCCAGAGGCTGCTATAGCTACAGCCACAGCCGAAGCTGAAGCAGGAGCTGCCAGTAGCAGAGCTGACCTATGGGAGGAAGCTGAACAAGGACTTGAAGCCAGTGGGTAATCTTTTTACCATAGAGGGGGAAGCATGATTTTGTTTTACACCATCATGCTTCTCTGTAGCCTCCTGGTTACTCTTGTAAGGAGTACTTATTGGGCCTGGAAGCTTTTGGTCAATACGTCAAAATGGGGATGCTGGTTCATGGGTTGGTTACTGTGGAGCCTAAATATATGCTTTGATTCTTCTGCCTCCTACTTTGAGAGTTTCTTATATCCGGCAGTTCCGAACCTTTCAGACATATATATGATCCTCTTTGAGATTATAAACTCTGCCCTCCTAATACATCTATACAGAAGCTGTATCTAGGTGACCACTCCTTAATATGCAGGATAAATAGCTATGAAATTAACCTTAGTCTGGTGTAGCTTGGTGACAAGGCCATGCAAATGGGGACTCTAGAAGGCCAGGGTATCTGAATGAAGCAGAGATTAGAGTAAGACTGAGACAAGTAATCCTACTTGGAGAGGGGGAAGGTCAGCTGGAGGTCCAGAGATGACAAGCAACAAGTAACTAGACAGGAAGCAGTGGACTTCAAAAGACAAATTGCTTGCTGAGTTGCAGTGGCTGTAGCAGAAAAAGAGCAAAGGAGTGGTATCCCAGTTGTCCCTGAACCCTGATGTTTGAGAGGAGGAACAGTCAGCCTTGGAGAAGGTACCAAGGTATGTAGTTTCAGGAAAAAGCTAGATTTCATAAAAACCAAAACATGTTGAAGGAATAGAAGGAAAAGACCTAGAATCAAAAGGTTGTAGATATAGAGCTGAAAGGAATCTTGGAGGTATCCCTTTCACTTAGGAAAGGAAGAGACAAGGGCCTCAGGAAGGTTTAACTTTCCAAGCTCCAAGTGGAGGCAGGATTCAAACTTGGATTTTGTGACTCCCAGTTGTGATCTTGCTCCAAAACTACAAAAAAAAAGCCCCTCAGGAGGAACAGAGGAAGACAGGGACAGAGAAGGCTTAGGATTGAGTTTATTAGGGATTATGAAGTATTCCAGATCTAAATCATCTTGGCTGCTGCTGCACAAGCACAAGTTCCCCAGGCCAGGTGGATCTTATGAGAGAGGCAGGAAGAAAAAGCCTCAAGAGAAGGACCTGACCTCCACAGGACCCTCAGACACAGCCCAAAGCAGATGGGCAAGACAGCAAACAAGTAGCTGGGGCTAGGAGGGGGGCGAAGTAGGATGTCAACACCTGGGGCCCAGCACTCAGCACATCATGCTAGTTCTAGCTGTGGACCAGAACAGTACAGTAAGATTCCTTGGGCAGCTAGGTGGCATGGTGCATAGAGCACTGGCCCTGAAGTCAGGAAGACCTGAGCTCAAATTGATTCTCAGACGCTAGCTGTGACCCCAGTCAAGATCAATTGTTTCCACCCCCAAAAAATGACCTGACCTTGCTGTAAAGGGAAGAATATAATAGGAAAATCATCTGGGGGTACAGGATGTTGAAATAGTCTAGCTGACAAAGAACTGAAACAAGATAGTGTAGACAATAGAGAGATTCTGTCAATTGATTGTGGCAACTGATTTTTCCTTTTCCTGTAGTTTTTCCCCATAATCCACAGATGACTTTTGAACTTGAGTGACTAGCAGGAAAGGTAGCCTAAAGAAGTTTTTGTAATTGGCAAAAACTTTAGAATTCATCCTGAGGTACAAAGCATCTTCCCCATAATCCCATAGGGAGTAAATAGAACAGGGATTTAAATGGAATCTACCAATGCCCAGTCCAGGGATTTTTTTTAAAAAATGTGTTAACTATTTCCCATTGCCTACTGGATATCTAAGTACGTATGTATGTATATGTGTACGTATGTGTATCTGTGTATATAGATTTATAACTTCAAATCTACACAAAAGCAATTAAAGAGGTGACAGACAGCTAAAGACATTGTTAAGCCTTTTTTCAGAAATCTAGAATTTGTGCTAGAATGGGCAGGAGCTGCATACTCACTAAGCTCTTTTATTCCTCCCTTTTTCTTGTAGCTTCTGGAAATCTGAACTCTGGGCATGTCCCACAGCATTGCCCTGAAATTACAGTCAGCCTTCATGGACCTCAGGCCTAAAGTCCAAGGTCTCCCCAGCAGCCTGAAAGACAAACTCCAATAGGCTTGTTATGACATGAAGGAGCTTCATACCACCTTTTTCCTAAATAATGGGTTTGAAGATCTAGACAAGCATCATCTGAACCAGAGCCAGTTTAAGCTGACCCAAGCCCAGGAAAGTATAGAACAATTGTTTTGTTTCTTAGAAGGTAGTTCTCCTTCTGATTAGATGGCAGGACCACTTTGGCCCATTGAAAAGCCCTTCCCAAAGGTAATAGCACTCCCTAAAGAAAAAACAACTTGAATTGTGATACAGAATCAGGCTGACATTTTTCAGATTCCTGGCAAATAGTCTTCTGCTAATTTAGAGTTAATAACTGTACTCTGCACACATTTCAGATTAAATAAATTTGCATTTAAAATTAATTTATTTAGCATTTGTGAGTTATTTAAATGAGAAATAAGAGAAAGCAAAATATGCACCTAGGGGATAGAGTGCAAGGCCTGGAGGTAGAAAGACTCACTTTCAAATATGACCTTAGTCAATAGCTGTGTGACCCTGGGTAGGTCATTTAACCCCTATTTGCCTCAGTTTCTGTTATGGGCTCCTGAAGCGTTGCAACTATACTTGGGGTTCCCCCCAAGCCCCAGGCCTTTGCCTTGGCAAAGGACCTGATCTCGCGGACAATGTATGGGGCGAGAGCCAAAAGATGGTGAATGACTTCGAATTTTATTTCAGCAAGCAGCACCTTTATATCTTTAGTGATGCAGGTACATTCTTTGGTTACATGGGTGAAGGACAGGTAAAAATCAATACACCTGGAAACTAGGACTGCCCTGACTCCGCCTACTCCCCTCCCCTTCTCTTCCCGAGATAACCCGAAGCTCCCTTCGGTCAGGCAGTCCAGGCAAAGAACAGGAAGTTCCATGTGCTCTGGCAAGCCCAGACAGAGGGCCGGAAGTTCCATGTGGTCAAGCAGGTCCGGGCAAAGACCTGGAATTGCCAGGGAGGCAACAAAGGTGAGACCCCTCCTCCTGGCTCCACCCACATCCCAAAGCCCCAGTCTATCTCAGCAGGCCCCTCGGCCTGGAGGTCCGAGGAGGACAGGGCTCAGCTCTAACTCGGCCCCTAACAAGTTTCCTCATCTATAAAATAAGGATAATAGAGCCTACCTCCCAGGGTTGGAGAGAGGATCAAAAGATCGAATAATTGTGAAATATTAAGCAAAGTGCCTAGAACATAGTGTGATTTTCACCACCCCCCCCCCCCACCAATCCATTGAGGGCTTAGTCAAGGCCACGAAGTTTCTTTGATTTCTCTGCTACTATTCCCCCTTCCTTAAAGGGGGAGGAGCAGCAGGATGGAGAAAATCCAAATCCGTTGGTGCAAAGTGACCTGTTTCTTTGGAGATAATGAGATTCGTTCTGGAGGGTTTTAGAAGGGATTAGTCCTATGTGCCTTCCTTTCTCAGCAGAGCTAGAAAGCTTAAACTACAGATTCTGAATGACTCATAAAATGCTCTCAGCCCCTAGGTGACAGATTGATTGCCAAATTAAGGGGATGATCTCCAGCCAGTGAACTTCATATAATCAACTATCAAAAAGCTCCCCCTACTCCATAACAGAATAACACACCAACTCGGGACCCAATTAAAATTATTCCTGTCTAGTAACATTTTTTAAAAAGCAAAAATGTAAAATGGCAGACACTTAACTGTGCTACTCATCAGGAAGCAACAAAACAGAAGAGAGAATGAACATAATTCCTCATTGTTCCAGAAGTTTCTCTCACTATCCAAAACTGAGCAGCATCACATGCTCTAGGGCTTAAACCTGCCTCTTGAGCTGGTCCCTTTCCTCTCTCATTCATCCCTTTTCCCATTCCTAAGAGATTTAAAAACTGTCACTAAAGTAGAAAACTAAGTCCATATTCCAGAATCTTTTAACCTCTTCTCAGGCAAGAAAACAAATAAAACTCCCAGGATCTTTAGTAACTTAGGCCACCTCACAAGGCACCCAGCAGCAAAGGCAATATTACTATGAAGGGCAGAGTCAGCAATTATGTGTTTTTTGAATCTGTTCTGGGCAAGCTGGCCTGCACATGTGGTACGGTGTAAAGAATTATTGACTTGGTTCCTCCCCACTCCCCCACATTGCTTCCTGCTGCTTCCAGGTGATAAAGGTCCCAGTTCCCCCACCGCATGGGCTCTACGAAGGTGGGATACCTTCCCTCTCCCCTCTTTTGTCCCAGCTCCAACAAATGAGCTTGGAGTTTCTTCTGGGTTTCTCCATCTCTGTTTCAGGGGCTGGTGGTAAACCCACACTAAACATGATCCATGATGGCAACCTTGGAGCCAGGATTGCAGGTGGGATGGAGTATGTTCTAAATTGTTGTGAGAACTCCACGGAGTGAGGCCCGAAATGAGAAGCAAACTTTCTTTGCCTGCCTTTGCTCTATCTTGCTTGTTGTTTTGAAAAAGGTCCTTTAAGGCTAAGCAGGGCGAGATATTTGGTAAATTCTATAAAATATTACCCTAGAACAAGGATGGGAGATCCCTCCTTTGGTTTCATAACCAAAAGTGGTTGTACCTTTACATATAACCAGGTTGGGATAATTTCTTTCCTGACCACTATCTCCTGTGCTTCCAAAGGGTAAAGATCACAGTTCACTTATAGCATGAGCCCCATACCATCCTGAGCCCTCTCTATTATCCTAGCTCCAAGAAATGGGTCTAGGATTTCTGTTCTGTGTTGTCCTTCTTAGTTTCAGGGGTCAGGGGTGATCTCCCTCTGAACCTGGGTGTTCAAGTCATGGCAACCCTGAAGCCAAGACTGCAGGTGGGATGGTGCAACCAGCTAGCTCAGCAGGAAAACTCTGAAAAGCCAGGGCGCCAGGACTTGGTCCCTGGGAGGTTTAGAACTAGAATTTTGGACTATGCTATACAGGAACTGAGCTAAACTGTGAACCTAACCACCTCCCTGCCCCTTTATACCCCACTCCCGTTAATTGAAGTGGTAAAAGGTATGAGGAGTCTACACCTTACAAGCTTTTGAGGGGGAGTAGTGGCTCTCTACTTGATATTAAACCTTTGAAGCACATAACTTTGAAAACGTTTATTTTAATTAGAAGACTTGAAATCAAGACTTTGGGTCTAGTTCTAGGTCTGTCACTTATTAGTTTGTGTGACTGGCAAGTCATTTACTTAATCTCTCAATCCATAAAAGGCAAGGAGAGTGGACTAGATGATCTATAATGAATCTTCCAGCTCTAACACAGTAATGTTGCAGTATTTCCATGCTCTGGTAAAAGGGGATAGATAGGATTAGTTGGATACAGCCAAGGGAAGCAAGCTTCTAATGACCAGACGGACATTCAGTTTCCATGACAGTTTAAGACCCCAAAGGAAGTAAGCTACTAAGGACCAGAAACTCAGTCTCCATGACAGTCTAAGACCCCAAAGGAAGCAAGCTTCTAAGGACCAGATGCTCTATAGTGGAAGACCAGGCAGCATGATTTGGAAGCCTATAGTTTTTCTCAGTTGTGGGGCAAGGATTGCATTTCTTCAGGATCTAAATTGGGGATTCTAAAATAGAGACATCTGAACTTCTTATAAGCTAAAAGCCAGCAATGCTTATTTGTAGGGTGAGAGGGGTGCTCTTCCTTCCCCACTGGGAAAACAGGTTCTAGAAGGAAAAAGGCTTAATGGTCTTACCAAAGTGAACCTGCCAGCTAGAAGAGGAAGGGAATGAGCATTTATATAACACATCCTCTGTGCTAGGCACTGTAGGAGCAGGCCAAGAATCCAGTCCAGACAGGATTCTCCTTTGGAAGTTCAGAACTAGAACTGGAACAAATAAGGGAAATTAAAAGTGAGGCATAATTACCCATGTTTTTTATTCATAGCACCATTTGTTATATTTCCTTTCTTCTTTATTTTAATACACATATAGATTATCCTGTAGTGGTTACCTCTCGGATGCTTAAAATTTTTCTGTGCTGCTATCAGGGGACAAGGAAAGGCAGGAGGGAAAATAATGCTGGGGCTGTCCCACAGAATAAGCTGGGTGATGGGAACTCAGGCTGGAGTGGTAATAGGAGTGAGAAACTAGCAGGGAGAATTAAGGTGCTCTATTTGGTTTGGTTTGGTAATCATAACTAAACGGTAATGGCAATTATAATTAAAATCTAGGAAAGCAGGAATAATGGAGTTCAGTGGGCCTGTGGCATCATAAAGTTGCTCTTCTTGGTCCTATAAGGAAAGAAAAGACAAATCTAAACATAGTGATCTATGCAATTTTGTCCTAGGAAATCTTTGTCAGGCAAGTATCAATGTCAGTTCAGGAAAGTTCCTGAGAAGGGAAGAATTTCTAGTTTCCTCAATTGGCAGAGCTTTAAGGTAAATCAGGTTGTTTCTAAGTAGTTTTTATCACTACTCGAGACAGTTTTGACCCAAACATGACCCAGGCACCCATTATGTACGCACAGATACTTGGGATACTCTTCCCTCCCCCAGCATACCCTGACCACCCCAGATCATCTTTTGGCAAATACCCCTTAGAAGGCTCCAGGCTCTGAAGCAATGGCCAACAAGAACTCAGCTGTCCTTTCATTCTACATCCACTCACATAGGATTGAATAGGCATGGATGAGTTTCAATCAGCATCACAGATCTCAGTCTTTCACTCCAAACCCAACGCACTTTCCCACTTATTTCTGTAAAGGGCACCACTATCCTTCCAGGCACACAGCTTTACACCCTTGGTGTCACCTTTGATTCTTCATTCTCAAAGTACATATTAAAGCAATCACCAAATTTGGTTTCTAATTCTACAATGGCTCTCAAAGCTGTGCTCTTCTCTCCACTCACATAACCAATACTCCAGGGAAAGCCCTTATCACCTCTCACCTGGACCCCTGCAATACTAGCCTATTTGGTCTTCCTGCCTCAAGTCTGTCCCGCTTCAATCTAATTTCCTTCACCCAAGCTGCCAAAGTGATATTTCCAAAGCCTAGGTCTATGGCACTTCCCTGCTGAATAAACTCCAGTGGCTCCTTATTACCTGTAGGATAAAATAGTGGTCTTCTGCAGTATCATTTGAAAGCGTTTTACAAGTTTACATTTAACACTGCCGCTGGGCTCCCCTCCTAACTCACCCTAATAGATTGGGTCCCCAAAAGGATAAATGCTACATCAGGGTGTGAGGGTAATTCTGTGGGTGTGTATTCCTACAATTCACAAGCTTCCACCAAGTATGCTTCCCATTAACAATTAGCCTGCAGATACAATTAGCTGTTGGTAAAGGAATTTGCTAAGAAAGCATAGCAAAACCAGGGGTTATACATATTCCTCTCCATAAACCTAGGGTGCACTTTCCCCATACATAAATACAGTGTCCATGGGAAGAGTGGGCAGTAATAGGGAGGCACATGTGAAGCGAAAGTGTAGCAAAGGCAAATCCTAACTCTTGCAACTGCAAGACCTAAAACCTCACATGGCTCCCTTGGGTGCAGACTTGGCTGCCAGGAGTCCCCTTTCTCAGAGCAGCTTCCTCTCTTGGGTGACTCTGTGTCATGTTTGTCTTAAGGACATCTCTGTTTCCACCTGGATGTAATGTCTCCTACTGGTGGAGAAGTTCCCCTTCAAAGTTACATTGGGCAGGGGGCAGAAGATGGGTCCCCTATGTCTCATTCCACATGTGCTCTGAGACTTGACTGCTTCTCCCTAGAGCTTAGCTATTTAAAGCTTCCATGGGTATATAATTAATTTGCTTGTTTTGCTAACCATGTTTCTTATCAGAGAACACCATCATAAAGGGATCAGTGGGTGAATATACCTCCTTATTCTTCTTATATGGTCTTTATTGTTTATCATTACACCAAGGGGAGAGAGGGCATCTCCTCCCTTTACATACATTAATCCCCATTTTGTAGTATATCATCCAATCAAACTGATCTTCCTATTCCTCACACATGATAATCCATCTCTCATCTCTATGCCTTTATACTGGAATGTATGTCTTCATTTTTCTTAGGATTCTTTACTCAAGCACCACAGTCTACAAGAAACCATTTTTGGTCTCCCTGCTCCCTCCCAAAATTACCTTTAATTTTTTATAAGGATGATCTATCTATCTATATGTGTGTGTACATGTAGGTATATATACTATATACATATATATACATATATATGTGTATATATATATATATATACATATATATATATATATATATAATTATTCTATGTTATTTTTGTTTGCAGAATAGAAGTTCCTTTTCTGTGAAGGTCCGGTTTCATTTCTGTTTTTGTATTCCCAGCACTTAGTACATTGCTGGCACTTAATACCATGCTTGTTGATTGATCATGGGAGAGAACCTGCAAATCAATGAGATCACAGATACATGCTGAGTATTTAAGAGATTCTCCTCCCTGGTTCTAACATCTACAAACTTCGTTGAACCAAATTTATGAAACCAGCCACAGGAAGGATGATATTGCACCAATATAAGAAGAATAATGACAATGCATAAATAGCAAAAACCCCACCAAAATGAAGCCAAACACTATGTAATTCTATCGGTCAATCCTGTCCTCAGAGAAGAAATGAGAAAAATATTTCCTTAGAAAGGGAGGGGAAGGTGATGCAGAATGTTCCATATTCTGCCATACGTGGTAGGTTGTTGTATTTTCTTAATTATCTTTCTCTGTTACAAGGGAAATACCAAGGGAAGAAATCCAGAAATTGCTGTAATATAAAAACTAAGGCCACCATTGAACCTTTTTTTTCAAAAGGAAGAAAAGTTCAAACCCCTAGCCTCACACCATATTTTAACTAAACTTTACCTATTGTTTTGAAAGACTTCAGAACTTTGATCATAATAATGACAAACACAAAGTCCAAAATACCGAAGATGAAATATGCCCCTCACCTTCTGCCTGAGGTGATAACTTAAAATGCATAAAGACATCTATTTTCAGGCTTGGTCAATGTGGAAATTTGTTTTGCTGGACAATGCATGTTTATGATGAGGATTTCATTTATTCGCTTTTTTCTTCAACAGGGCGGGGCCAAGGTCAAGTAATCATAGGGACATGTAAAAGCATATTGAAAAATTATTATTAATTGGCTGTTGTAAATACTACCTAATCTTAATTTTTTCACTACCTAAGCTACATAGAAAATGACCTTCAACTGACAATGAAACGAGTTTTTTTTTAGCCTTAAAAGCTTTTGGCTCAGTGTTTCTAAGCCCCTTGTTATGAAAATGTACCAGTGAAGCCTCTGTAATGCTGCTTTCCCCTGATTCTTTGTAGGCTGGACTTTCGTACTTAGGCCACCATGAAGCAATGTCGACAAGAGACTTTGTTCCTTTGACCACTTAAATCTAAAGGATGATTTCATTGCTTCTTAGGGAAAATCTAGCTTAGATTGTGTCAAGTCCTTAGTAGATGTTACTTCCACCATACTGACTTAAGAGAAATCCCTTCCTCCTATAATATCCCATGCCATTCTAACTGACCTCTTCAGTGCAATTCATCGTATTCAAACTTGTCTTTATTTTTAGGTGCACTTTTCCTCATCTCCCAACTAGTCCTGAAGGCAGGCATTATTTCATTAAACAAATAGCCTTCAGTGTTTTACTACAGTAACTTCAACACAACAAACAATGGTTTAATAAATATTTGTTGATCTGACCAGCAAAGCTAGAGAAATATAAATTTCAAAAATTACATATTCATGCTACTTCACCTCGGTAGGGCCCTCACTGTAGCCCCTTTATTAATATATGAATTCCCCCACAATAAAAACCTTAAACCTCCTTTCTTCTCAAGCTTCCAACTAGAGGCCTATTTCCTATTGGTGGCTGATTTCAGACCCTACTTTACTTACATTTGCCCCTACCAGGCTTTTAAAGTATCATTCTATGTCTTATTCCAGCAAACTCCTAGGGAAGAAAAAACTTTCTATTCATTTTTTATCCACTTCTTTTACTCCTATTCATTTCTGCCACTGACTTGTAACCACACTACTACTCTCAACTGAAATTGATCCCCCAACGCAGATTACCAATTTCACAAGAATGTAAGGTAATAGCCTTAGAGAGGAAGGTGCCTTAGAAGCCCGCTAACCTAACAGATAAGGAAGCACAGAAATGTGAAGAGATTTGTCCAAGGAAACATAGCCAGTTGTTGGTAGAGCTGGGATTCAAAATTAATTCCTGATTCCAAATACAACACTTTCCACTGAGACTCCATTCCACGTCCTTTTTTTACACCCTATCCTTTTGGACCACCCTCTACTTCTGGATATTCTCTCTTCCCTGGAAGTATATGTGTGTGTGAGTGTGAGTGTGTGAGAGAGACACAGACAGAGAGACAGAAACACTGCTCCCTCTTGGCGCTCTTCTTGTTCATCTATAGCGAGTTCCTTTGGGGATATTGAAATACTGAAGAAGAAACAGGCCTTTGGCTTCGAGTTTTATTTAAACAAAGATATATAATTAGACCAAGAATACTCACACAGGGATGCCTATGTTAGCATCCCAGCAGGTGCTTGATGTGCAGTATCCCAAGTCATGGGTCTTCTGTCCCATGGAGCACACACAGCCATGCTAAGGTCTGATCAGGCCTGGAAAGCCTTTCCAGGGTCTTTACACAGGCCTCTTTTATTGGTTTATGTTACTTGTCCTTGAGCTATGCCTGACCAGTTATAGTTGCTTTTGAGACTGGCTGCATAGTTTTGGGACATTATAGTCTGCATCATGGAAGGATTATATAAGCAAATGAAATACCAAGAGGAGGAGTTTATGTAAAGGGGTACACCCAGGGAACATCTCTGAGAGGAGCCCAGACTTGGGCCTACAATCATTCTCAGCCTCTTTTGATGGATCATCATCCAGATCCTGTCTCCCTAACTATGGGTCATAACCAAGGTGCTGTCCTGGACCCTCTCTCTGTCTCTGGCTCTCCCCACCCATATCAGCTCTCATGAAGTCAACATTCTACAAAGATCATTTGGGAGAGATGACAATGATGACTCTGCACAGCCCTGCCTCACTTATATCCAATGCACATGCAAATCATGACATCACCCTCATGATGTCATTGGTCCTCTTGGAGAATGAAGAGAGGAGGACTTCCAGAGCAGGAATCTCCCTCCACTGGCGCTCTAAGGAAAAAATTAGTGATAAAGATCAGAGAAGTTAAACACAGTAACAAACCAGCTTAAAATATAATTGGGAAATATATAGCAAGATAAAGAAAAATGTAATGGAACATAGATCAAGTTAATATGTGTATTTCTAAGTTAATATGACATGAAGGGATGCTTATGGTTGGTTTTGGGGGCCCCAATTCTATTTGCCTTTTGACAGTGACTAACGTAATAAAATAAGAAGCTGGCTGGATTAGAACAAGACCAAGAAGGAAGAATTTGAACATCAGCAGAACGAAATGGAGACAATGTGCAACCCCAACGTTACTAAGCTGTACTAGATTTCAGGGGTCATGACTACAGCACACCTCATGGATTCCCAGGTGGTAGAACAGCCCTATCTGAAGGTGCTTCTTCTAGACCTACCATACAAGAAATAGACTAAATACACCAGAAGACAGAGATTCCACACAAGTCTTCAAAAGTCGAACAACTCAAATTTGTAGCCAAGGCAAGTGGCAGGTTAAAAATAGCATTGGAGCTACTGAGTATAACTAGGCATTCTGAACACTTGAAACTGAGCAGAGGAAGAGAAGCAAACAACGTTGCACTTTTTCGGTATTGTGTACAGGTAGAGATGCAATTCTTGTTCTGGAGAGTAAAACCTACTTGGAAAAGACACCTTAAAAAAAGGATGGAAGCTCACGAAGGTCAGGAGCTATCTTACTTTTGTATTTGTATCCCCAGAACTTGGCAGATTTTTTGGCACATAGCAATCACGTAATAAATGCCTTTTCATTCAAACTTATGTCCAAGGATTACTGGTAGAGTTTAGTCTGTAAGGAGACCTAAAGCATGTTACCTTTTGGTTCTCCAACTGTACACTCCTACAGAGACATAGCAGGTACACCTGAAAGTAGTAAGGAAAGTTTAGTTAACCTGTTAGGTATGATGAATATAGCATCATAGTACCATCCTGACACATCCAGACAAGGATATATTTTAATTCTTTAAAAATAAAAAATATATATTTTTACAAAACTGACTCAGGTCTTTAGTCCCAGAGGAGTAGAGATCAATATTTTTCACAATGTAGTTTTCCAGGATCCTGAAATGTGCTGAACTTCTATATGATTTACTTCAAATCAGTAATAAAGATTTAATAAGTGTCAGGTGCTATCCTAGAAATGGAAATAGAAAAATAAGCAGTTGCTGCCCTTATGGTTCTATGAGAACACTTCAATGCTGGCAGTGTTACTTGGGAAATGGAGTTGAGGGGGGGGGAAGGTATGAAAATAGACCTAATTCTATTTTGCTCAAAAATTTCCTTGGTACCCTTTTATTTGAAAAAAAAAAATGCTATATCTTAGACTAACATTTCTGGGTTCCATCAATGCATTCTAGCCAAATAGTGTTCTCTAGCTAAATTAACTGGGAGAATTCTGGAATAGTTAATCTTAAAGGACCCCTCCAATTTTGCAAGTCTATGATTAAAGTTCATCATCCTCACCTGGACAGTTAGCTAGAATCCTTCTAGGGCAGCTAGGTGGCACAGTGAATAGAGTGATGGGCCTGGAGTTAGGAAGACACATCTTCTTGAGTTCAAATCCAGCCTCAGACACTTACTAGCTGGGTGCCCCAGGCAAATCACTTAACCCTCTGTGCCTCAGCTTCTCAATCTGTAAAATGAGCTGAACAAGGAAATGGCAAACCACTCTAGCAACTGTTGGACACGACTGCAAAACAAACTATAAACAACCCAACAGCAATAACAAAGAATCCCTCTGCACAGTACTATTAATCCATCCTCCAACTCTACACTTTTCTACTTTCTGTTCCCCATACCTAGAATGCACTCCTTCCACACCTCTACCTCTTCAAATCCTTGATTTCATTTCAGACTCGGCTCAAACACTGCCATTTCATGAAATCTTTCCAGTTCCCCCCAGACACTAAGGCACCCCCATCCCAAAACTATCCTGTTCTCAGACACTCACTTGTGTATGTGTTTTCAGCTGCATTAAAATCGACTCCCTGAGGGCAGTGACTATTTCACTATTGTCTTATATCACCAGCACCTGGAGCAGCCCTTGATCTGTGCTCTGATGGCTTGGACACTGTGTCAGCAGAGTACAAGCTCTGTCAGCATCCCCTTTTCCCTTACTTTCTTGTAGGGCAAGATAAATTTCTACGCCCCATTGCCTATGTATCTTATTTTCTAGTTGCATGCAAAAACTTTTTTTTGTTTCTGAACATCTGTTTTTAAAACTTTGAGTTCCAAATTCTCTCCCCTCTTCCCTTCCCACCCACCCTCCCTAAGAAGTCAAGCAATTCAACATAGGCCACATGTGTATCATTATGTATAACCCTTCCACAATACTCAAGTTGTGAAAGACTAAATATATTTTACTCCTTCCCAACTCATCCCCCTTTATTGAATTTTCTCCCTTGACCCTGTCCCCTTTCAAAAGTATTTATTTCTGACTACCTCCACCCCCATCTGCCCTCCCCAACCATACTCCCCTTTTTTTATCTTCTTCCCTCTTCTTTCCTGTGGGGTAAGATACCCAATTGAGTATATATGGTATTCCCTCCTCAGGCCCAATCTGATGAGAGCAAGATTCACTCAATCCCCCCTCACCTGCCCTCTCCCCTCCTCCCACAGAACTGCTTCCTCTTGCCACCTTTATGCCAGATAATCCACCCCATTCTATCTCTCCCTATCTCCCTCTCTCAATATATTCCTCTCTCATCCCTTTAGTTGATTTTATTTCTTTTAGATATCTTCCCTTCATCTTCAACTCACCCTGTGCCCACTCTCGCACTCTCCCTCTACATATACATATATATATATATACACACACACACACACATACATATACCCATACGTTCACACTCATATATATATATATAAATACATACATGAACATATATATATGTATATATATATAGGTATATATATATATATATATATATATATATATGCATATTCCTTCAGCTACCCTACTACTGAGGTCTCATGAATCATACACATCATCTTTCCATGTAGGAATGTAAACAAAGCAGTTCAACTTTCTTAAGTCCCTTGCAATTTCTTTTTCTTGTTCTTTTTCTTGATTACCTTTTCATGCTTCTCTTGATTCTTGTGTTTGAAAGTCAAATTTTCTATTCAGCTCTGGTCTTTTCACTGAGAAAGTTGAAAGTCCACTATTTTATTGAAAATCCGTATTTTGCCTTGGAGCATGAAAGTGGATTTTATTGTACACCCAAAGGCAACTAGAAACATTATTTTATGGGACATTTGATCAATTAATCAATATCATATATTGATAAATAATATATTGTAACACTAAGAATTTGCAGAAAGAACACCATGACAGTAGTGATGACTTATACAGCATTAGTCACTGAGGACAAAGAGGTAAAAAGTTCTATGAAGAACTTTATGAGACCTTCTAAATTAAATTATCATACACACTGGTATTTTGTGATTTCATTGAAGGTGGAGATAATATGAGATAGAAAGATAGATATATATATATGTGAAAGATAACAGATATAGATATGAAAGCATGGTACGGGAGGAAGAGTGAGAAAACCCAAAGACATTATAAAGGAGTCCCAGGCTTCTATATCACAAACACTAGTTTTGATAAAAGAATTCATAGATGCCAGCTATGGCGAGCACCAGCTAATACAACAACAAATGAAATAGATTTCAACAGATAAGAAAAGACTTCTGTTTGATGTAGGAATTGTCCGAGTTAGTTGTCTGTGTACAGTTAGACCATCAATTTATTGGAGCTAAGATCAGAATGTGACCTTAAAAAAAAAGGAAGGAAGAGTAATAGTGAAAACAAAATATGAACACAATTGAATCCACCCTGAGCTATTTAAACAACCAATTGACCTTAAAATATGGGAAATTGACAACAGAAATGTCATTGACACTAACTCTAGTAATTTTATACAGAAGTTTAAAGTCTGCAGAATGAAGACCACAAAGAAGAGACCAAAAGAGCCTAGAAATTGCCTTAAACAGCCACCTGATTTGTTTGTCACGGGGAGAAAGATGTTGTGAAAGGCAACACCAGATTATAATATAAACTCACCTGTAAAATCTTACTAGGAGGATAAGGAATGGTTACAGATAGCATCATTTAAAGCATAGAGAAATAGTTGAGGGGAAAATCAGTTTAAATAAAACTTACTAAAACATCCAACCAAGCAACATCCTCACAAGGGTATTTAGTTAAGGATGAAAAGTGAAGGAATTCTATAGAGTAAAAATGGAAAATATTTGCAAAAATCATTATGAGAAACTGTTTTCTCCAACAAGGATAAATGTAATCACTCCATTTGAATCATACCACTACAATCCTAGATGTCCTTTTGGAAGAGATGGATTGATACTAAAGGGGACAAAAATTGAAAAAACGATTGAATTGTACAAAATTACTTAAAGGTGATCTGTGCTGGATGTGACACAGTTATGAAAGCATTGAGGGAATGATATACAAGGGATCTGAAGGAGAACATACTAAAGTTGCATAAAACATATTGGACCTTATTATTAATATGGAAAAAGCCAACCCATCAATAACAATAGACCTATGTGTCTACTCTCTCATCTATGTAAAATCTTTATGAGGCATTTATACACAAATCAAGGTCATTCTCAATGAGAGTAATGATAGGAAACAAGGAGGCTTTCACAAATGACATTCAGCAATAGACCACATCTTTGCCAAAGTTGGTGATATTAACATTACACTGTGTTTATTATTTGTTGGCTATGAAAAAGTATTTGATTCAATCAGGGCAATTAATGAAAATAAATGCAAGGGAAGGTGGCCTAGCTGTACCAAATCTAAAACTGTATTATAAAGCAGCAATCATCAAATCTACTTGATATTGGCTAAAAAATTGGTGGATCAGTGGAGCAAATTAGGTACACAAGACACTGTAGTCAATGATTATATTGTTGTACCAGAAGCGAGCGAGACACACCACAGAGTATAAGTTTTAAGTGGAGAATTTATTAGCTGGCTATTCACACCTGTATCCTATTATAATGACTCAGAGATATTTCAATATTCATCTATCTATTACCTAACAGATTTAGCATAGTGCTTACAAAAACTTCTTGATAATTTAAATTTGCTATGAAAGAAACGAGGTTTTCCCTCAACCTTAATTTACCTTTCCAAATCTTTCAAACCCAGTACTCAGTCTTCTTTACATTTCAACCATAAGACAAAACAACTCATAAGTTAGTACTTTCATTGTCATAACTGTGTATACTGGAATCCCATTCCAGCTTCTTAAACACACAAAGACACAAAAAAGGGGATTTGTTTTTCGTGATAACTCATTCTAAAAAAAGGGAACACTTATTAAAAAGATCTGCCATCCCATCTCCCCTTGAGGGTGGGTTCTTCTCCATCAGATGGCAGACTTCACTAATTAAACTACCAGGCCAAACCCATCTGAAGTCTTAGTCTAATTTTATCAGTTTTTTTTAAGAAGCCAGGTTGGAGGCTTCTTGACCCCTACCATCCTCTTATTGCTGCCCCTCCCCTTTCCTTCCCTTCTGACAGGTGGGCTAAGGTGAGATTCTTTTCTACTTATCTAAACTAAGGGCAGGGAGGAGTAAGGAATTCAGACTGTCTTTCGAACTTCCTTACTCAAAAAAAACTTTGAATAGGAAAGTGAATGGGCCTTCAACCTCCCTCTCAAGGCTTCTATAGATAAGCATTAATTCTAATAAGGTTCTCACCCAGAAACTCTGAAAACTCACAGTAGGTTTGAACTGCAAACAATTAGCTTACAGGTGGAAATTCAGCAGGCCTTCTAAAATTATACAAAAAGATTTTACAGAACATTTTTCAAAAGTATTTTCCCTTCTTAAAGCAAAATAGCCTTTAAACATTTGGATTCATTCACAAATTAGTCCATAAACCTCCAGATTAACACACATAAATACATCTTTAGATGATACAGGCTTGAAAATCACACTGAATTCTTTGTTATTACAGAATTTCTAGGTATCACAAAATTCTTTAGTCAAAAGATGTTGTAATCGGGATAACACTTAGTTTCTATATCGAATTAAATTAGCTTTCATTACAATGACAAAGTTTACCACCTTTGTCTATAGGAATCCCTTTACCCTGAAAACTTTCACAAGATTGAATATCTAAATGTCCTTGGTTCAGTTAACAACCTCAATTTCTTAATTAAGTACAATTCTTAATCTAACAACATCGAGATTATAAGAGAAATTATTCTCTAACAGCACAGGTAATGCGATGTTAACCAATTTGTATATAATAACAAACTTAGAAATAAGTACACCACAAGCAATTATCATGCATTTAAAACTTGAAACAGATTCCAATTAATTGCCGATCTAGTGATCATAACTGAGTTTGGTAAGCAAATCAAATCTGATTCATAACCACTAGTGGTAACATTTTAATTTCTAAGGCCCAATACTCTCTGCATTGAAAAAGAAAAGGTTACTGTTTATAAAACCACATTTTAACAAAATAGTTGATTTATAACAAGAACAATTTCAACTGAACTTCCAGACAAAACTTGGAGGTGATAATTTCTTAGGTTACAGCAATTGGCCAACTTCTTAACCTAATGCAACTCTAACAAATATTTTATATTATAGAAATGTAACGATGCCCTAAACATTATTATGTATGTAAAATTTGAACCACTCATTTCAGGATAGGTAGATACATTTCTAAACCAAAAAGGACAGTTTAAAATTACTAACTTTTCATCACATCCTTTAAAAGCATCCAATTCACGTATATCAAACTCAAATTAAAATACAGTATAATTTGAGAAATACAGAAACAATAAATTTCAATGACATCAATTGCATTTGCAGATACAATATAGGAATTGTTGGTCTTATTACTTTTGATATTATGTATTAACACATTAATATATAAATACGTGTACCACATATATTAATACATTAACATCTTAAATACACTTTATTTAACTGTATATTATTCAGCACCACTACCTCTGGCCCAGGAATTAGGGACTTTTGCCTGGCCATGAATGAACTTATGAAAGAGAAACTTAATTTTTGCACCCAATTTTCCAAGCTTCATCTTATACAAAAATGCCTAAAAGGATTTTTTTTGGGACTCCCAAGAAAGACAAGGTCCTTAAGAGCAGGAAAAAAATCCCTTTTAGTTTTCTAAGGGCTCCTCCCTAGGTGGGGCCTGACAGCCCCTTGGGGGCAAGGAGCCTACCCTTCCAAGAACTAACTAACCAGCCCTATTTCTTTACAAGTTTCCTTTAGCTTCAGCTCTGATAATCTTTCAATGTGGAGGGTGGGGGAAGGGTGTGGCCAGGAGCACATGGCAGCCAAGAGGAGCACATGGCCTCCTGACTAGACAGGTAGTCTCAAGCTGCTATTCTACAATCCCCCCAAATTCCTTATACAGGTTTTCTATGTCTTTCACAAATTTTACCTTTAAACTTTACCACAAGGACGGGCTACAAAAGTATTTAGGGGCACAGGACTGAATGTCTGTGAATTTCTGTCCCTCTCCTCCTTTTTTCCCGGTGGGAAGGGAGATTTAAGTTTTTCCCTACAGTACTCCTGCATTCTCTCCTAATCTGATCAGGGAGGAGAGGAGTTTGATTTAACTGCTCTAACCTTTACTGCAGCCTTACTGAAAAGATCTCAATGATTGTAATTCAAGTAAACGTCACCCCTTTGCTCACTCCCAAAAACCTCTTTTGTACTTGAATCTAAGAGAATCAGGGACTAAGACAAATGTGAGAGTGCCACTGAAGACTTTAACAGAGGTTTTAGCCAGAAGGCATTCACTGGGGAGGCATTTCAGCAAGAGTGAGCTCCTGGAATGGATTTACAATTTCAGGAGTTCTTTTTTCCCAAATTCAACTAACCAATTTCCAAACTTTTTTTTAACAATTTAAAACCCAGAATTTGCCAAAATATTAACCCTTATTCCGTTGTGATTCCAGGTCGTCCACACATAGAACCACAAGATAAAAGAGTCTTTGTTTCCCTAGTTGCAGCCTGAAATCTCTGGCTGCCTGTATTTCAGATTTTTTTTTAACAAAACATAGACATTTAACAATTTTGACATAGACACACGAATAGAGACAAACTCAAAATGTAACAAAAACACAGTGTGGATCGAATTGAAGGCTAAGAAAGGTCCCCTCAGAGGAAAGAAAGTAAACCAGGTTTCATCTTCAAGGAAAACACCCCAATCTTCCCACACCCCAACAGAAAACAGAAAACCATTAGTTTGGGTTAATTGGAGGCTAAACAGGTCCCCTCAGAGGAAAGAAAATAAACCAGGTTTCCTCTTCAAGGAAAACACCCCCAATCTTCCCACACCCCAAATAGACTGGTAGCATGGAATAACTGAGGCTAAGCAGGTCCCCTCAGAGGACAGAAAATAAACCAGGTTCCCTCTTCAAGGAAAACACCCCAATCTTCCCACACCCCAACACAAAACAAATAACCAGTGGCATGAGTTAATTGGGGCTAAGCAGGTCCCCTCAGAGGAAAAAAAAATAAACCAGGTTTCCTCTTCAAGGAAAACATGCCAATCTTCCCACACCCCAATAGGGAGTGTGGCGTCCCAGCCCCCTAGCTCTGTACCACAGCCTCGTCAAGGTTTATCATGATAACAGAGACCGAAATGGCTAGCCCCAAACCAGAAACACCTTACCTCTAGGGGTCTGAAAACCAGAATTCTCCATAGGCCGAAAAGGGATAGGTCAGCAAAAAGCCCATTCTCTGAGACCATCACTCCACATCAGAGTCCTAGGGAAAGAAATCCCCAGGAGCCAGCCCTGTGAAGTGAGAGAAGGTGGATTGGGGGCAGAGACTCCCTGTTGAGGTCCAGAATTCTGTGTGTGTCTCCAGGGCGGTAACACATAATACCGCCTCATCTCGCTGGGGCCTCCAAAATGTAGGTACACAAGACACTGTAGTCAATGATTATATTGTTGTACCAGAAGCGAGCAAGACACACCACAGAGTATAAGTTTTAAGTGGAGAATTTATTAGCCGGCGGCCATTGTGGTACTGCACCACAAATCAATGGCCATGTGTTGGGGTGATGGCTTGGCTTATGTAGGATATGTGGGGGTACAGGGCAGGGAAACAGGAACAAAGGTCCTGGCTGATCAAAAGATTCAGTCAGGTTATGGTACTAGTGGGATAATCTCATTTACATTCCCTGGTGGAGTCACTGGATATCTGCTAGAAAGGGTCTGCCAGGTTATCCTTCAGTGGGATGGTCCTATCTATTGACATTCCTTGGTGGAGTCATGGAGTCCCAGGGGGTTTGCTAAATGCCAAAGACATCTGAGTCCATTCTTTCTGGGGGTGCTTGTCAGTAGCTAGGGGTTACTCAGCAGTTCCTAGTTTTCCTTGTATTACAATAGCAATCTACTGTTTGATAAACCCAAAGACCCCAGCTTCTGGGAAAAGAACTCGCTATTTGACAAAAACTGCTGGGAAAACTGGAAAACAGTACGGCAGAAACTAAGAATACACCAACATCTGACACCATATTCCAAAATAAAGTCAAAATTGGTACATGATTAAGATATAGAGGCTGATACTATAAACAAACTGGGAATATAAGGGATAGTTTACCTGTCAGATTTATGGAAAAGGGAAGAATTTGTGATCAACAAGAGATAGAGAACACTATGAAATGCAAAATGGATGATTTTGATTACATTAAATTGAAAAGTTTTTGCGCAAAGCCAATGCAACCAAGATTAGAAGGGAAGCAGAAAGCTGGGAAACAATTTTTATAGCCAGTATAAAAGATAAAATGATAAAAAATATAAAAGCCTCATTTCTAAAATACATAGAGAACTGAGTCAAATTTATAAGAATACAAGTCACTCCCCAATTGATAAGTGGTCAAAGGACATGAACAGGGAGTTTTCAGAAGAAATTAAAGCTGTCTACAGTCATATGAAAAAATACTCTGAATCACCACTGATTAGAGAAATGCAAATCAAAACTCCCGCCAGCCAGCAGCTGTGGTATCGAAATGGCTAGAGATGGCCAAATGCCACGGAGAGTGAAAAGAAAAACACAGATCAGGCTGAAGAGTAAAGAACAACTCTGTTTATTTAACTGAGGGACAGGGCTTATATACCTTTTAGGCAAGCAGAATCAACAAATCCATGAGTGAGGCATTTGCATAATGCATGACTTCCTCTTGCTTTTGTTCCACTTTTGCTGTAAACAACATTGTGTTAATAGCCCACAGGTGGTGCCAAGGGAGGGCTGGAGAGCCCACCTGCCGAGGTATCAGCCCAAGGGCAGTCCTCTGGCCTGTATCTTATCCCAGGATGGACTTTCTCAGAGCTGGCCCTCTACACAAAACAACTCTTGAGCTACCACCTCACACCTATGAGATTGGCTAACATGACAAAAAAAATGATAAATGTTGGAGAACATGTGAGGAAATTGGGACACTAATGCATTGTTGGTGGTGTTGGTGGAGCTGTGAACTGATCCAACCATTCTGGAGAGTACGGGCAGACCAAATCTTGATGTCTCAATGTTGATTCTCCTGATCACAAGATGAATTTTTATGAAGACCTTATGGAGCTTGTCCATCAGTATGTATATCTAAGACAGTACAGATGGACAATGAGTTGAGTCCAGAGTTGTACCTCAGGAAAAGAAGGGCCTTTGGGAACTTGCAATGCTTTTTTACTGACCTAAAGCTTCCCATGAAAGCAAAGGCCCATCTTTTTTAATACCAACTGCCTTTGCTACATGATGCTAAGACGTGGACTATGGCTGTCTCTGAGTAATTCAAAATGAATATCACACATATGACAACAAAGAGGTTCATAGTGGATGTGTGCGGACTATCACACATAACCAATGAGGAACTCCAAAAAAGAATAGGAATGAAAGGAATTATATGGGGATACAAAAAGAATATAGGCTTGTTACAGGGCAAGAGAAAAGGAGATACACAGGTGGATAGCCGGAGAAACCTACTGGTGACATGACCTTGAAATGTCAGGAGAAAATGAAAAAAATCTCTGGGATGGTGGGTAGAACAGCTGTGACAAACTTATGGGAGGAGATTGACAAAAATAATACAAGCTGGACAAAAACTATACAATAATACAAGGCCTGGATAAGTTGTAATCAAAACTGTATAAGGGGACTTTGGAATAGATATTCATTTCAGTATCTAAGTAGTTGAAATCAACTGTCCATATGACATTCTCAGAAGGATTATTTTCTCAGATAGCTTCCCTAAGGCCACAAAGGAACATGGATTTTAGCTGAATGCCCAACTAGACTTTTTGGTACCATCACATAAGTGCCTTCTGATGTGAAACAATCAGGGAAAGCCTTATGTTCCAAAGTAAATGTTATATTTTATGTGTGTGTGTGTGTGTATACATATATACATATATATATATATATATATATATATATACATATATATGTATATATGTATCTGTATATTTATAAACATATATGTGTATATATTAAAGATATATATATGTGTATATGTATCTATGTATATATAATTTTTTTTACCTTGCCAGATGGCTTGGGGAGAGAAAGCATTTTCCCCTCCACTATGCCCAGCTCCATGAAAGTAAAGTGATAACTCTCAATTTTAGATTCCAGTACAATCAAGATACCTGATCAACTCTTGTGATACTGCTCCAAAGGCCTCACTGAGAAACAAGCTTTATTTCATATGTCATAAACCAACTACTCTGGGCAAGTCACTTTGAAGTCATTATGCCATTAAAGGTTCTCTACCCAGCTATATTATGATAGCCACATACAACTCTTTACAGCCAGGGCTCTTTTTCTTTTATATATTTTCTTAAAAGGATAGTAGTATTCCTGTAGAGGGGAGAATACCCCCACTGAACTAAAAGGCACATTCAGCACAATGTCTCATTTTCCCCAGTTACCTAGTGATGATCTCTGAGAATATACCCACAAAAACTACTTTGGCTTTCTCATATGGAGAGGGAAAGAGGGAGACAGGGTGAGGGAGGGTGAGGGAGGGAGAGGGAGGGAGAGAGGGAGAGAGACAGACATAGACATATATGGAGATATATATATATATTTAAACACACACATGAGTGGGAGTTGAATCATTATGATAGACAGATGAAGTAATAAGAAGGATTGCCCTACTTCATAATTATTATGATAATCACATGAGATAATTCACATAAAGCAATTTGTAAGTCACAATGTGATACATAAATGTCAAATTTTATTATTCCAATCTCACTTAGCCAAAGTTTAATAAAACATAATATATAAATATATGCCAGATTTAATAAAAATTTTGATCTTAACAAAATTCCAAGCTTCACCTCCTATCCATTGATAGGGATTGTATAACTAGAGACCAATGTACCTCACCAGCTCCCAAAGGTTTAATAATGATTATCTCTCTCCTGGTGACTCCCAGATCTATAAATTATTTATTGCTTATCTATCTTCTGAGCTCCAGTTCTGTTATCACCAACTGCCTAATTGACATTTCAAACTGATTATTCTACAGGCACCTCAATATTCCCTAAAACAGAACTTGTTATCTTTTCCCAAGAGCCCAACACTCCTGAACTTTCTTATTTCCACTGAGGCACCACCATCTTTGTACAAGTTGCATTTCTCCCCTCCTCTCCAGTCACACTGCCACAACCCTAGTTCAGGTCTTCAACACTTCTTACCTGTACTGTTGCAGTAGCATCCTAATTATACTAGTAGCTTCCAGTCTCTCCAGTAACCACATCATTCCCAAAATGATTTTCCTGAAGCCAAGGTCTAATCACGCCACTTCCCAACTCAATAAATTCTAGTGGCTTCTTCCTATGACCCACAGGATCAAATAGAAACTCCTCTGTCTGGCAATTAAATCCTTCCACTCCTTGGCTCCAAGCTACCTTTCAAGACTTACTATACATTACTCCCTTCACACACTCAACATTTCAGATAGGCTGTCCTCCTTATGGTTTCTCACCTATACCATAGCATGCCTGTCTGCCTTTTCACTGGCTGTCCCTCTAGCCTGGCATGCTCTTACTAAAATCCCTAGTCCCACTCAGTTCCACCACCTCCTTGAACATTAGGCCTTACTTAATTTCCCTCCCAGCTGCAAGTAATCCCCCTCCCAATATTCCCTTATATTTATTCTACATAGACATTTATATAAATATATACAGTATGCTGTCTCCTACAATTGAACACACACACACGCACACACATACACATACACACACACACACTGCCCTAGTTTCCCTTAAACTTTCTCATTTCAACTACTTTTCTACCATTCTTTACTCAGAGATGCTATTACAGGACCAACTTTTGTCCTACCACATGAACGAAAGGATAAATCACTTTAGTGAGCAATGTAGATACAGGAGACCATCAACCAGGAAGAATTTACTAAGAGCAGATGGACCACCTGACTGACCAGATCCGTACAGGAAAGCAAAGGAGTAGGAAAGTGTCATTAATCCTAATGAAATCCCTCTTGACCTTATTATCCTTCCTTATTTGTTCTCCTCCCTGCCCCCACAAGCGTTGAGCCTAACAAATGATTAGCAAGTGGATGAACTTGTAGCTTATAATCTGCTGACCTACACTAAATTGAAATAGTCCTATCTTCAGGAGGACTGTTTTAAAGAAAGAATCCTTTGAAAATTTTTAAATTTCCAATTTATTTATATAGTAATAAAATAATTCAGCTAAACTTAAGTAAACTATGAAAGATAAATTAATGGTTAAAAAAAAGCATGTACTGAAAATTCAGTTAGCAAGAATTACAGGTGTGTTGTGGTTTGTCCTTCCTTCTCGAAGAAGACCCTGACATCAGAGAGGTGATGCCATAACATGCAGGTGAATTGGATTTAAGTGAGGGAGTGCAAAGTGAGAACTAATGCAGAACCTTTCAAGTCACTGACTCTTTCCTAGTTCTGCCACCCACCTTCATTATGGCCTTCATTGGCCACAGGACTTGAAATTCATTTAGTGATTCTTTATTTACTTCATCTGCCAATGATAAAGCTTCAACTCCCACACTCACCACCCAAGTGTATATGATATACACAAGTATATATATATATATATATATATGTGTGTATCTATGATGAGAAAGCCAAAGTAGTTTTTGTGGGTCTATTCTCAGAGATCGTCACTGGGTAAGTGGGGAAAATGAAATGTGTTGTGCTGAATGTGCGTTTTAATTCAGTGGGGGTATTCTCCCCTATACAGGAATACTACTTTCCTTTCAAGAAAATATATAAAAGAAAAATACCCTTGACTATAAGAGTATTTGGCTCTCATAATATAGCTGGGTAGAGAACCTTTAACATTATTTGAAATAGCATATGTATTGTTCAGTGAAGGGTTTTTATTGTGTGTCCAAGCAAAGATTAGAAGAGTGAAGTTGCAGTTCAGAATATAAGAAATGGGTGAAGAACTAATTAGGGGTGGTAAGTGATTGCATTTTAGGGCTTGGGGGTTGATGGCACTTCAGAGCTCATTGCATCCAATTCCCTTATTCTATAGATGAGAAAAATTAAGGCCCAAAGAGCTGTTACTTATTAAAAGGTCTTTTAAAAAATTAAGCCAGGATGTGAACTGAAGTCTTCTGATTTCTAAATTTAGAGCTGTTCCCCCCTCACTACACTATGATACCTTGGAACAGGTAGGTGACTTGTTTTTGTAATATGGTTTTTTATTTTTGCAGTCTCATTTTTTAAAAAAAAGATTAGATGCATGGTAGAATGGCACAGAAGTGAGTCTTCACTAAAACTTTAGTTGTAAATTCCTTACTCCATGTGACCATCAAAATCTGTGTCTATTTCTATGGAACCTTCAAAATGTGTCTGGAGTCCAGACTTCCCAAGTATTCCCACTCCTTAGTCCCCTGTGAGAGAGTCATGACTAGCAAGCAGCCCTTACAACAGTATATACAAATACCAACTCTGGCACTCTAACATTCCCTCCCAGGCCTCTAATAATCACGCTAAATCACTTTTATATGGAATGTCCTAAAATTTCTACATTATCCTCTCTAAGGCCTCTGGTGGCAGAAGAAGCCCATGGGTAAGATGGGGGCAAGCAGGGCTATGCCTAGATTATGTTGAGATGTATTCTTTACAGTGCCACCATTTAATCCCCAGCCCTTAAACTGGACTGAAAGGCCACTGCCACAAAGCATGATCTATTTCACCATCTCCCTCCAAAACTGCGCACAGCACAAAGTACTCTGTACCTAACTAATGGTCTTAGGTGCTGTACCTGTTATATTACCCTACTGAACAGCAAGCTTAACAATAGGTAGGCAAGTAGCACAGAATAGGGGGGAAAGTGTTGGATTTGGAGTCAGGAGCACCTGGCTTTATTTCTTAATTCTGACTGTGTGCAAATGACTTAACCTCTCAGAGCCTCATTCTCCTTATCTGCAAAATGAAGGGGTTAGATTAAATGACCTGGAAGTTCACTGCTACTTTTAAATATGTAACAGTGTTTTTTAAATATTTCCACAGCCCCTTAAAGTGCTGTGTACACAGTAGACACTTAACAAATGCTTGTTGAAGTGATTCTAATAGGTTAACTGGTTGTGACAGGTCACCTGAGTATAAGTGATAATAGAATGCTTCTGATAAATGAGCCTTCTTTCCTTGAAGGAAAAGGTCTTGCAACTTGGTTTCAAACCGAATGAATAGCTTACACAGAAAACAATACACTTTTGTTATCGCACTGGTTTCCACCTAGATATTTCTCCGTACCCATTATCATTTTCAATCAGCTAATTTTCTGTGATGTTTAATTTTGGGGTTGGTTTTTTGTGGGAACATGCCTTATAGAAGATGACTGACAAGGCCTCCAAAACTGAGAAGCCCCAAAGACCTAAAACTTGAAGGGGAAAATCCCAAGCACCTTTCATAATCCCAAGTCACTGGAAAAGGAGCAGAGCCCCAGGCCAAGGGAGTGCTTGGGATTCAATGTTGCATGTCTTGGTGCAGAGAGTGACAGAGAACAGCTAGTTCTGTCAATATATAATCAGAACTTACATACTACTGAAGGCCTAGAGACTATGCTACTAACCCATGTACTTGGATTCCATCTCTTCCCTCCCCCACTTAGATGTGGAGGAAGGGGTGATGATGTTGATAATGACACATACATAGGTCTTAAGGGTTTGCAAATTGCTTACATATGTCATGATGTTTGATTCTTACAACAATCTCATGAGCCTAGCACTATTCTTGTTTTACAGATGGGGAAATAGAGGCTGAGAGGGACCAACTTCTTAACTTCTTTCCTAGGAGAAATTCAATTCCTTAACTCAGCTTTTTATTTTTTTAACATATAAAATTCAAGCATCTTAGACTCTACAAGAAATCATCTCTGCCAACAAAATTCTGATCTGACTTCCAGAGGGTATGCCTTGGAACTGAACTGACTGCTTACAAGACTGGGGAGTTGAGTGAAAATAGGCAGTTCTAAGTTGGCCATTCAGCTCTCCTCATGTGCTTCACAGAAGGAAAGTAAAACCTGATTTGTATATGGTCTGTGCTAATACGAATCCCTCTGGAAAGGAAATAAACTTCTAAAATGCCAGCTATACTCTAAGTGAAGAGAAAACATGAGGCTACACAGACTCTAGTAGATGCAGGCCTTTTCCCCTTCCAGCTTGCCATCTCACTAATGACTTGACTAGCACTAACCTCCTTAGAATCACTATAATTGTTCTCCTAACCCTTCATTGGTCTACACCATCCAGACACAAGCTCAAAACTGTGGTCCTCCTTCCATACAGGCCTCTAGAAAGTAAGATGCTTTTTCTCAGGATCACTTGCATCTTCAGATGACAAGGAGTTACACTAACATATAAATTCGTATTAAATAATTATTTTGCACTGCTATTTCAAGCAAGGTGGAAGAATTCTTGGACTTGACATGGGAAAAGGTTTCCTTGTACCCTTCTAGATCCATATGAACTTTCCCTGTTTTCTTCCTCTGGCCTCCAAAGAAACACCCTCAGAGCCCAAGTTGCAATATGGTGGCACCTAATACTGATGTGCACATGTATAAATGCAGGCTAAAAGGGCTAGGGAAATATAGGTGAGGAAGCAGGGAGAGGGGGTAAAAGTTCTCCTTGAAACAAGACCCAAAGGATATGGCAACAGCAACTGGTGTTGTATCCTTAGATTTTGGCAGGTTTCTTCTCCACCTCCCTCTTTTTGTCCAGCACCCAAAAGTTTGGACCGTGTTTTTCGCACTTATGGATAATTTTCTTGCTCTTCACATATGTTAATTTCACTTGGTCCTCAATGATCCTGTGTGCCAGACAGTAAAAGTATGTATCCCCCATCTTACAGATGGTTGTTCAGTCATTTTTTCAGTCATGTGAGATATGTGACCCCATTTGGGGTTTTCTGGGTAAAGATTCTAGAGTGGTTTGCCATTTCTTTCTCCAGCCCATTTTACAGATAAGGGGGCTGAGGGCAACAGGGTTAGGTGACTTGTCCAGGGTCACACAGCTAGTAAGTATCTGATGATGGATTTGAACTTTGGTCTTCTTGAATTCAGGCCTGGTGCTCTATGCACTGTACCACTTAGGAACAAACTACATTGTTAAAATACCTGCCCAACATTACAGCTGTGCCAGAACACAAACTGAAACCCAGGTGTTCTAATTCCTAATCAGGTGCTTTTGCCATTATACTGCATGGCCACATGTGTTCTTCTGCTAAGGTGAAATTCCCCAGAGTACTTCTATCCAATATAATGTAATGTCTCTTTGAGATTCATGTAATCAGTCCAACGTTCCCTTTAGATTGGACTGAGAAGAAAAAATGGCCGGGTATAGCTTTAGCCATATCACTGCTACTGGCATAAAGGAGTCTTGCATAGACTATATATCCACTATTGGCAAAGAGACTCTCCATCTTGCAGAAACCAGAACAAGCCCATCACAGATGGAGAAGACTGTCTCCGAGATACTTATTGATGCAAAAGAGATTGTGGCTAGGCTCGCTACCAAAGGTAAGTGAACATTGGTTTAACTGGAAGTGACCCTGATGTACTTAGCAGAACCTCTTGAAAGAGGAGATAGTCCTGTTTTAAATTGACAAGTAAGATAGTACCCTCTCTTTAGTTGGTTAAAACTGGAATTTGGATTGGAGAAAGTTTGCCTACTAATTCAAGCAAAACTCCCTCTTGTTGGCCAGGAATGAAGTGACGCTAAAATATCACACTCAAAAACTGTCAAATCTCAGAGCTTTGACCTGGAATTACTTGAGAGCTCTGATTACTTCCATAGTTGGGCCAAAACATCTGCTTTGGTTTTTGGAAACCAAAGTCTTTTTGCCCAACCCCAAGGTGATGCAGCCTAGGAGCCCTATTGTCTGGGAATATAGGAGAAACAATCTCTAAGTACTAGACCTAGGTGATATAAAGGTTATAATAAAATAAAATAGCAATATGCTGGCAAAATGAATGGAATGTTCTTCCCAGCAAGATGACTATGCTCTACAGACAAAGTTCTAGTCTTACCATGAGCATATCACCTGGGGCTTTATGACCTTTAATTATGTTTGGAGTCAGCCTAAGGCTAGATGGAGAATAAATCATAGTATTTGGATGTGGAAGGGGCTGTAGAGATCATCTCATCTAGCCCCTCCCTTTTGCAAATGAATTACCCCAGTCCAGAGAAAGGGAAGGTACTTGTCCAAGGTCACACAGGCAGTAAGTAGAGCAGGATTTGAACCCAATCCCTCTACCTCCAAATTCAATGCCCTTTCTGTTATGGCATGCTACCTCAGAATACCTATTTGTATTTGTACCAATCAGTAGAAAGTAGGCAACAGATGCCTTAAAGAAAAGCATTGAGATGAGATCCTGAATATGGGATTATTGCTGTAAATCACCTAACCGCATTAGAATTGTTAAACATCTTAATGGTAAAGATTTTAGAGTAATCAGCCTCTGAATTCAATGTAGTCATTTTCTGTGAAATAGAAACTTCCCTTGCACTGGCCATTTCTTTTTAAGGCAGAAGGAAAAAGTACAAGTGGTGGTTTAATTTCTCCTGGCCCAAAGACTTGTCACCACTGGTACGAGTTTATCTTACTGGAGGGTATGCCAATCAACACCTTCTAGCTTTTAACTAATAATGCTTTCATTTTCAGCTTCAAGTGAGCCTATCACCCAAGAGAGAATGAGCATACCACAAGCACCACAGGAGGTAATTTTGACTAACAGTCTGAGCTAATTCTGATTCCACTGTGAAAATAATCCAGTCCTGGGTCTAACAGCTCAAAATTGTCTTAGTGTATAGCATCCTATCAGAGCTTGGCACTGAGTTCATTATAAGAAAGAAGTAAATAACCTAGGTGTGTTGAACATGGGCCTTTTGGAGGCTTTCTACTACATATTGCTCTTCTAAACTTTTTAAAATATTTCCTTTTAAATTCAAGACTGAATTAAAGAGCTAACTCTGGTACACTGAAGAAGGGTTCTATATAAATTCCTCTTTCTTTAAAGTGTGTTCTTTTGAAAAGGAACTAAATTGAATATATTGATAGGTGGAAAACTGAAGAAGGCAGAATAAAGGGCCTGGGAAAAGATTATACAAAAAATGAATGGATAGATGCCAAAGCTAACTGATAAAATGAATAAACTTTAACCTGGTATAAAATCTAGGGAGGGAACCACTATCAACAAGTGAAACATTTGACTAATTAAAAGGAAATCTTAACAGCAAGGTAAACCTGGGTGATATAAGTAAAACATCAAGTTTTTTCCTCTAAATACAGAGGGAAATCTATACCTTTGTCCTCAGTACTAACTGATGACAACATTAAAAAAAGTTTTGGGAAGGGCTGCAGAGAGAAGGAGTTAGCATTTAGTAAGTACCTACCATGTACCAGGTACTTTGAAAAATAACTCATTTGATCCGCAAAAATAACCTTTGAGGCGGGTGCTATTTTTCATTCTCATTTTGCAGTTGAGGAAACTGAGCAGACACATTGTGACTTGCCCAGAATCGCACAGCTAGTAAATATCTCAGGGCACATTTGAACCCCAGTCTTCTGACTCCAGGCCCAGACCGCGCCCCCGTATCTATAAGGAAGGTAGTAGAGCCATGAGCAAAGGCAGCATGGAGATCAGGTGAAGCATCAGCTAGTTTCTTCCCATTAAGTATGGCAGGGTTTCTTGAAAGGGACTGTGGTGCCTTGTACCTGCCCCTTCCTCAGCTGTTTCCTTCATACAGCAGGACATGCCCAAACCTCTTTTCCACATGGAGTTGTCCCAGCAAATTTTGTAAGCCTTAAATTTCAGACTCATACCTTTATGTGGAGCCAGCTCTACACGTCCCACTCAAACCTATTCCTCTTCCCCCCCACCCCCGCCCATTACCATGTTTCTCCAAAACCATGTTTTTGTAATTATGTTTCCCTTGCTTTCTGTCCTTTTTGACTAACACCTGATATCTACTTCCATACTCAGTTGTCTAACCTGCACTTTTGTTTCTGTGCCTAAAATTAGTCTCTTATCTAGTGTCCCTGTCTCTCAGAACTATATATGCCTCTATTCCTTCATTCTCTAAATGGGGAGTTACAAAGCACTTCCCCTTCCAACATTTTTTTCCCCACTGAACCTTGCCTCTTCATGGTAACAGACTTCAAAATACAAACAAAATGCACATTTGAACACAAATTCTACGTGGTGTTAGATAAGAGGGAGCACTAAAATTATTGGAAGAAACTTAAAACTGTTAAATATTTATAATGGTAAAATAGATTCTTGTCTACCTTGACTAATTGAAGCCCAAAAAAAATAGTTGACACAAATGCCTACGATATGGAAAGCCCACTGCTACAGATACAAAGATGGGAACATTTGCTGATCTCTATTCGGGTAGATCTTGTCAGCACTTTTCAATTCCTATAGATTATTACTGGAAGGCCTTCCTAACCTTTAAAATAGGTTAGATGTCCCCAAATAGCAATGGTCACATACATCAAGAAAGTTGACAAAAACATGTAACCTAGTAAGACCCAAAAATCTGGTTTGGTTGAAACCTAGTATTTACTAGTACATGTTTGGGGATATTAAGAAGCTGAAAATACTGGTACCATAACATGAGCCTAAGGCATTATAAATTTGTTTCTCTTTCTAGATACCACCTTCATCTAAAGAGATCATACCTGACAAAGCTCAACCATCAAAAGAAAGTGATTCATTGATGAATGCCAGTAGTGGTTACTCGAGCAAGGACGATGCCATAAGCATCAGTAATGTGAGCACAAGGTCTGTGTCTGAAGAGAAAATCTGGTCTGAAATCCAAGAGGAGAAAGAAACACTAGAAGAATTCAAAACAACTATGGACAAATACTTCCCACTCTCACCAAATGAGGGTCAGTGACTATCCAGCTACACACAATTCCTCTGGCCTTCTCCCTTATTCAGTTCTGCATTGGAGTGTAAAACAGTCTGGCTAATTTCTGATTAGACTGTTTCATGATGTACCCTATGACTTAGTCATCTAGCTTCCTTTATATGTAAAGTTGCTACTAATCACTTGCATGTAAGTTTATTTTTAAGAGTACAGCAGTCTTATGACTGTTACATATTCAGCTCTGAATAAGAATCTGATGCTGCTTTATGATTCTAGCGCCTGATGCCTTGGTTTAAGGAAAACGGGATGTCCTGATGGATTTGGTCACATGGCATAGTTTAGCTTTCCTCACAACAGAAGCAAAGGGAATATCCTATGGATTGTCAAGGTCTCTAAGATTGGCTCACTATTGGTCTTTAGCCCCTCTTAATTCGAATGCCTCCCTCTGTTAATTATGCCCTATTTACCCTGCATATAGCTTGCTTTGCATATATTTGTTTGCATGTTGCCTCCCCCATTAGACTGAGGGCAGGGACAGTCTTGCTGCCTCTTGTACTCCCAGCCTTTGGCACGTTGCCTGGCATATAATAGGTGCTTAGTAAATGTTAACTTAGTATGTTCAAGTAGAATTATTAATGTTTTTTTAAACATTCAAAATAGCTACTATCCAAGAAGCTTCAGAGGAAGATGGAGGTTATTTTGGAGACGTGTCTTCAAAAGGCACAGCCTACTTCATATCACTAGGTTCTCTGCCAAGCCACCTCCAGCCCCAGGCATATAAGCATGCATTGGAAAATATCAGAGGTGCCAAGAACAACATCAGAAAACTCTTGTACCATCTCTATGATGCAATTGAATGGGTAAGGTTTTCTATGCTCTAAGCTACTTCTAACACCAACCAGTTCCTTTCTAAGACCATTTTTAAAGAATCTAAGTTGGAAGGAACCTCAGGCCATTTAGCATAAAAAATCATATAGAGCCATTTGGTCCCTTGTCATTTAACAAGCAGTCACCCAACTTGTGTTTAATGACCTAGTAAAGAAGAACCCAGTCATTATTTCTTAAGGCAGCCCATTATAATTTGGTAAGTTGCCCCCACTCACTCCCTACACAATTCCTTTATGTATAATCTAAGTCTACCTCCCCCACCCCCCATTCTTCCTACTAGGAGCAGTAGTTAACCAAAAAAACCCCTAACCTCCAGTACAGGCTAGCTCATTCAAGGACTTTAAAGTCTTCCCTTCTCTTGACTAGTCATTGTCTATTCATCTGACATGCTCTAAAGGCCTGTCAGCATTCTAAATGTTCTTTTGATCTCTATTCCATCAATGTTCCTAAAGTATAATGCCCAGAATGATCATATTAGAATCATTTGATTCTGGCCAAGGCTTAAACCCTATGTTGGGGACATTGCCTCTCAATATGCCCAAGACTGTACAAGGGGGTACAAGCTTTGATGGATACTGACTTTATTTGTTATGCCACACTGCCAGGTCTTTACCAACCTAGCAAGGTACACCAGGAGGTGCAGGGGTGGTGGTATGTGTGGGTAATTGGGGGGGATGGTAAAGTGATAGAAGCAAGCTTCTAGATTCTACTTAGCCATGCTAGCCTTTCCATTATGGCAATTATCTTTTTATGGCATGTATAAGAGGATGGTCTCCAACTATAGGGAAGGAATTATAAATTGCTGACTCCTTAATAAATGCAGCATGCCTCAGTTCTGAAGAACACTGTTACAAGGCAGACCTATATCTTCAAGCTTTCCAAATGCTTTGTTCCATCAGGCTTATCAAAGAAAGCAAGGTTCTGTGGATGGGCAGAATTGCCATAAGGCCCTATTTGAGCTGTGGATCAAGTGGAGTAGGAGCCTGTTCGAAAATGTCGACAGCGATACAAAGGTATCAGACTTACAGGCACATGGAAAATTAATGTCAAATTGATATCTCTTTGTAGATCAGATGGGTGACCTCAAGAACATTTGTTTAGTGTTGCTCCTATGTATTGCAAATGCCCAATTGCCTCAAGCTTCAAGGAGCATTCAACTAGGAAAACTTTACCATGTAAATATTGGAGGCTAGTGAGAACTCTCATAAGATGTGCCTGGCCTGGGGAACTTGTGCTTATGCAGAAGCAGCCAAGATGACTTAGATCTGGAATACTTCTTATTAATCCATAATAAACTCAATCCAATTGGGGGATCCAGAAAGGTCAACCATAGGAGAATAATACAAGAACTAAACCTTGAAGTCAAGCAGGGACTCTCATGACATAGAGATGAAAGTATGTTCTAGACATGTAAGTGGTCAATCTTATTTGAAGGTAGGAATCTCTCAAGTTTGGGGGAACAGCAAGTAGGTAGCATGGCTGGAACTGAATCTATAAAAGGAGAGAGGGAAAGTGAAAATAAACCTAGAAAAGTAAATAGAAAATGGAGTGTAAAAAATGACAGAGGCAACAGGAAACTGTGGAAAGTTCTCAGGTAAGGATATGACAGGCTACTGCTTTAGAAAGATTGCTTTGGTGCCTTGTGGCAACTAATCAGAAATAAATGAGGGGCCAGGAATCTAGATGAGAGGCTAGCATGATAGTCTGGGTAAGGCAACAAGGGTCTGAAGCAGGGTGGGGGCCATATAAGTAGAAAGAAGGGAACAGATGGAAGATATGGAATCAATAAGACTCTACAACTGGATATAGGACTGGGGGGGGGGGGGTGAGAATGAGGAAGTTGGAACAACGACCAGGCTGAAAATTGAGGGTAACTAGAAGAATGGTGTTGGCCAATATGTAAGACCTGAAGTCAATGTATATTTTAACAGATCACAAGAATAGATTAAGATGAATTGGTAGACAACATGGCATGTTCCTAACATAATATTAAACATGTCAAAAGCTGGAATCTTCAGGAAGTCTTGGATTACAGAACCTTTGGAAATGACACTCTATGAAACTCAAGACCTTAAGGCAGCTATATAGACCATAGGTCTGACTTACCATAGGGTAATTGTGTCCAACAAATCACAGGAGATTGAAAAGAAAATGGCACCATGCTTTAGGCTTCAAGGTAAACTCATAATACTGAGACCTCAACACTGCTAATGGCACTTTAGTTACCAATTACTTATGCATTAACTACCCTAGCTGACTTTGAAACTTTCCGGATCCCTCAGAGGCTCTAGCGAACCTTCTATCTGAAGTATCAATAGACAATAGTATATCTTTGAAGGCATACCTATGACTTCCTTGAGGGTAGCTACTCATGGCTTGTGTAGCCTTCATAAGTACTAAATATAGTATGTGAAAATAAAATGGCAAAAAATAAAGTAAGTTTTAAGATTATTTGAGGAAGATTTCATGGAGAATAGGGACTTCTGCTAGACCTAAAAAAAAAAAAAAAAAAAAAGGTAAATTTAGGAAGGGGGAAAGAAAAGATAATCCTCAGCATAGTGATTTGAAAGGCACTGAGATCTTTCAGTATCATCCAGGCAGCCAGATAATGACTTTTCCAATATGGTGGGAGCTATTGTGGAACTTGAGGGGAGGGGTTCTCAGGGAGCTGCCTTTTAAAATGTGCCTCTAGAGGAAGATTCTCTTGCCCTCTTGCTTGTTTGGGCATGAGACAGAAAAACTAGAGAGAATGTCAGGTTGGGAATAAAGGAAAGTATTCTAGGGATAAGATTATCAAGGCTCTTGGAAAACTTGTCAGTTGTTTGGTTTATTTTTTTGTATCCTGTTGTATACAGAAGCTGTAGCTAGGTGACCACTCCTTAATATGCAGGAGAAATAGCTATGAAATCAACCTGAGTCTGGTGTAGCTTAGTGACAAGGTCTTCTGAATGTGGACTCTAGAAGGCCAGGGTATTTGAAGGAAGCAAATATTAGGGTAAGGCTGAAACAAGTAGTCCTACTTGGAGAGGGGGAAGGTCAGCTGGAGGTCCAGAGATGACAAGCAACAAGTAACTAGACAGGAAGCAGTGGACTTCAAAAGACAACTTGCTTGCAGAGTTGCAGTGGTTGTGGCAGAAAGAGAGCAAAGGAGTGGTATCCCAGTTGTCCCTGAACCCTGATGTTTGAGAGGAGCAACAGTCAGCCTTGGAGAAGGTACCAAGGTACCTTTTTCAAGAGAAAGCTAGATTCCATAAAAACCAGAACATGCTGAAGGAAGAGAAGGAAAAGACCTAGAATCAAAAGGTTGCAGATATAGAGCTGAAAGGAGTCTTGGAGGTATCCCTTTCACTTAGGAAAGGAAGAGACAAGGGCCTCAGGAAGGTTTAACTTTCAAAGCTCAAAGTGGAGGCAGGATTCAAACTTGGATTTTGTGACTCCCAGTTATGATCTTGCTCCAAAACTACAAAAAAAGCCCCTCAGGAGGAACAGAGGAAGACAGGGACAGATAAGGTTTAGGATTGAGTTTATTAGGGATTATGAAGAAGTATTCCAGATCTAAGTCATCTTGGCTGCTTCTGCACAAGCACAAGTTTCCCAGGCCAGGTGGATCTTATGAGAGAGGAAGAAAAAGCCTCAAGAGAAGGACCTGACCTCCACAGGACCCTCAGACACAGCCCAAAGCAGATGAGGAAGACAGCAAACAGGTAGCTGGGGCTAGGAGGGGGGAGAAGTAGCATGTCAGTACCTGGGGCCCAGCACTGAGCACATCATGCTAGTTCTAGCTGTGGACCAGAACAGTACAGTAAGATGCATCGGGCAGCTGGGTGGCATGGTGCATAGAGCACTGGCCCTGGAGGCAGGAAGACCTGAGTTCAAAGTGGCCCTCAGATACTTAGGGGCTAACAAGGAATTGAAGCAGGATAACAGAAGAGAGACTAGAAATCCTTTAAGTCAGCTGATTGTGGCAACTGATTTTTCCTTTTACTATAATTTTTCCCCCTAATCCAAAGATGACTTTTGAACCTGAGTGACTAGAAGAATGGTGGTACTATTAACAGGAAAGGTAGCCTAAAGAAGTTTTTGTAGTTGGCAACAACTTTGGAATTCAACTAATTTGTTTTGCAGATGAGATTGAGGTATAAAATATCTTCCCCACAATCCCACAGGGAATGAGTAAAAGAGTAAGCATTTAAATGGAGTCTTAGAATGCCTAATCCAGGATTTGTGTAAAAAAAGTTCCAACTATTTCCAATTGCCTACTGGATATCTGTGTGTGTGTGTATGTCTTCTAAATCTATGCCAAAGCAATTAAAGAGGAGGTGATGGAAGGCAGAGGGCATTATTAATTAGGTCTTTTTTCAGAAATCTAGAATTAGTGCTAAAATGGGCAACAGCTGCATACTTACTAAAGTCTGTCTGTCCTCCCTTTTTCTTGCAGCTCTTGGAAATCCAGGCTCTGGCCATGTCCCGTATCATTGCTCTGAAATTACAGTTGGCCTTCACAGACCTCATGCCTCAAGTCCAGGGTCTCTCAAGCAGTGTACAAATACAAGACAAGCTCCAACGGGCTTTTCATACCGTGCAGGAGCTTTACACCACCCTTTCACTAAATAATAGGTTTGAAGATCTAGACAAGTATCTTCTGTCCCAGAGCCAATTCAAGCTCACTCAAGCCCAGGGAATTATAGAAGAATTGTTTTGTTTCTTAGAAGGTAGTATTCCTTCTGGTTGAAGTGTAGGACCACTTTCCCCCTCTCAATATCCCATCACAGGCAATGGCATTCCTTAAAGAAAAAAAATCTTGAAATAAGATATGGAATCAGGTTGATACTTTCAGATTCATGGCGAACGGTCTTATGCCAGTTCATACTTAATAACTTCACTCTGTATATTTTTCACATTATGCAAATAAAGTCACATTGAAAACTATTTGATTTAGCATTTGTGGGTTATTTAAATGCAAAATAGGTGATCCTAGATTGGGGCAGCTAGGGATAGAGTGCAGGGCCTGGAGTCAGACACATTCAAATATGAACTCAGACCCTCAATAGCCGTGTGATCCTGGGCAGGTAACTTAACCCCTATTTGCCTCAGTTTCCTCATCTATAAGGATAACAGTACCTACCTCCCAGGGTTGGAGAGAGGATCAAATGGTTGAATAATTGTGCAATGCTAAGCCCGGTGCTTGGAACATAGTGTGATTTCCCTTTCCCCCCCCATGGGGAGGCTTATTCAAGGCCATCGAACTTTCTTTGATTTCTCTGCTACCACTACACCTCCCTCGAAGGGGGAGGAGCAGCAGGATGGAGAAAATCCAAAGGCCCTTGCTGCAAAGTGACCCATCTGTTTTGGAGATAATGAGATTAGTTCTAGAGGGTTTTAGTTTAGGCCAAAGGTATTAGTCCTCTGTAGCTTCCTTTCTCAGCAGAGCTAGAAAAGTTAAACTATGGATTCTGAATAACTCATAAAATGCTCTCAGCCCCTAGGTGACAGATTGATTGCCAAAAAGGGGATGATCTCCAGACAGATATAATCAACTATCCAAAAGTTTCCCCCTACTTCATAACTGTAGAAAAAAACAGTAATTCAGAGCGGGGGGGGGGGGGAGGGAGGCGTGGAACCAAGATGGCAACATGAAAACAGGGACATGCTTGAGTGCTCCCCTAAATCCCTCCAAACACCTGAAGAAATGACAAATTCTAGAGCTACAGAACCCACAAAATGACAGTCTTTGGGGAGGAGAAGGGAATTAACTTCACTACTCAATTCTTTGAGCACAATACTGGTCCCAAGTTCAAAATCTGTTTTGGGCTTGAGTCCCAGGCACCCTGGCTTCTCCAGGTTTCCCTACCAGGCTGGCTAGATGCAGCATCCCACCTGGAAGCCTGGCTCCAAGATGTCCATGGTTTGAACTCCTAGTCTAGTTGTTATCACCACTGGAACCCAAAATAGAGGACAAACAAGACAAAATAATAACAAACAAAAAACCAAACCTATTTCTTGGAGGCAGGGTAAAAGAGCACGGGGAGAAGGTTTTCCACTTCCTGGTTCATTTGATGGCTCCTGAGTTGTGGGTGAACTATGGTCTTCAATCTCTGTGATGAGGGCACAGTCTCTGGGAACCCCTTGAACCCTTGAACTCTCCTTGAATCTTCCCACTCTACCTGGCCTTGGCCTGAGGCTATAACCATTAAGCCCAAATGCCTACCTTGCCCAGTCCTCTATTGTCCAGCTGTTTCCCACCCTTAATCTTGTCTTCCCAATCACCTCCCGCCCTTAATCCTGTTTCCCATCCTTAAACCTGATCAAAATATCTATACCCTAGCTCCAAGCCCTTTACGGGTTTTTCATTTCCATATAGCCTTCAGCTATTTCCCCCACCCGGGAGTCTGACTTCATCAAAGTCCTTTCAAACTCTTCCTTAGACTCCTCCTTAAGTCCCTCCCTAGACCCCTCCTCTGGTCACCCCAGACCATCCCTCAATCCCTCCCGAAACCTTTGTGTATATAATCTCCATCTTGCCTCCATGAAGGTGGTCAGATCCAATCTAGCTCACATTGGTCTGGCTCGCTTTCCTTACAGGCCTCTCAAGGGGTGGGATGTCTTGGGGGCAGGCCTATGTGGCTAACTCTTAATAAACTTTATCTTTTCCCTTGGCTGAGAAAGCTTGAGTCGAATTCTTTCGGCAGGACCCCGTGTGTTGGTACTTTGGGGTGTCGAGGACCTTTCAACTCAAACCCTCATCATTTAGATGCAACAGGAAAGACCAGGCAAGAAAGCTCTCAAGACTACCCATGTCTGGTCAGACATAACCTGGTCTGCTTGTGTCAACCAAAGGAGACCCCCCCCACTCCTATCCATGTGGTAGGAGAAGCAGGGTGCTTCTGTTGGGTGATCTGGGCATGCTCCAGTCTCATTAGAGGAATAACTAATCTTCATCTGTACATGGGGGATTGCATACAATACTGTATCACCAGCTCTTTGGGAATTTACTGTATCACTGGGGAAGCAAGCAAAAGGACACTGAGCAGAGAGAACTGCTCTCAATTTAGGACAGGGACTGTGTTAAAAATACTTCCTTGCCAACTTGCCAGGGACAGCAAATTACAAACGGGAAAATGGGGCTTGACCAGATCACCTAACATGGAAGTACCATGATTCCCAGAATTCTCCTGGCACAAAGAAGGGAGATCCCTCCTTTAATTGGTTTCATAACCAGAAGAGATGTCAGTTCAGAAAAGTTCTTGAAGAGGAGAATTTCTAGTTTCCTCAATTGGCAGAGCTTTAAGGTAAATCAAGTTGTTTGTAAGTAGTTTTTATCACTACTCAAGACAGTTTTGACCCAAACATGACCCAGGCACCCATAATGTATGCACAGATATTTGGGATACTCTTCTCTCCCCCAGAATACCCTGACCTCCCCAGATCACCTATTGGCAAATATCCCTTAGAAGGCTCCAGACTCTGAAGCAATGGCCAACAAGAACTCAGCTGTCCTTTCATTCTACATCCACTCACATAGGATTGAATAGGCATGGATGAGTTTCAATCAGCATCACAGATCTCAGTCTTTCACTCCAAAACCAACGCTCTTTCCCACTTATTTCTGTAAAGGGCACCACTATCCATCCAGGCACACAGCTTTGCACCCTTGGTGTCATCTTTGATTCCTCATTCTCAAAGTACATATTAAAGGAATCACCAAATTTGGTTTCTAATTCTACAATAGCTCTCAAAGCTGTGCTCTTCTCTCCACTCACATAACCAGTACTCCAGGGTAAGCCCTTATCACCTCTCACCTGGACCTCTGCAATAGCAGCCTATTTGGTCTTCCTGCCTCAAGTCTGTCCCCCTTCAATCTTAGTTACTTGCACCCAAGCTGCCAAAGTGATATTTCCAAAGCCTAGGTCTATGGCACTTCCCTGCTGAATAAACTCCAGTGTCTCCTTATTACCTGTAGGATAAAATAGTGTATTATTTTCTGTTTCCACCTGGATGTAATATCTCCTACTGGTGGAAAAGTTCCCCTTCAAAGTTACATGGTGGGGGTTGGGGGTGGAAGGTGTGTCCCCTAAGTCTTATTCCACATCTGCTCTGAGACTTGCCTGCTTCTCCCTAGATAATTTTGTATTATAATTTGAAAGCCTTTTACAAGTTTACATTTAACACTGCCTCTGGGCTCCCCTCCTAACTCACCCTAATAGATTGGATCCCCAAAAGGATAAATGCTACATCAGGGGGTGAGGGTAATCCTGTGGGTCTATATTCCTACCATTCACAAGCTTCCACCAAGTGTGCTTCCCAATAACAATTAGCCTGCAGATACAATTAGCCATTGGCAAGGGCATTTACTAAGAAAGCATAGCAAAACCAGGGGTTATAAATATTCCTCTCCATAAACCTAGGGTGCACTTTCCCCATACATAAATACAGTGTCCATGGGAAGAGTGGGCAGTAATAGGGAGGCACATGTGAACGGAAAGTATAGCAAAGGCAACTCCTAACTCTTGCAACTGCAAGACCTAAAACCTCACATGGCTCCCTTGGGTTCAGACTTGGCTGCCAGGAGTCCCCTTTCTCAAAGCAGCTTCCTCTCTTGGGTGACTCTGTGTCATGTTTGTCTTGAGGATATCTCTGTTTCCACCTGGATGTAATGTCTCCTACTAGTGGAGAAGTTCCCCTTCAAAGTTACATTGGGCGTGGGGTAGAAATGGGTCCCCTATGTCTCATTCCACATGTGCTCTGAGACTTGCCTGCTAATCCCTAGAGCTTAGCCATTTAAAGCTTCCATGGGTATATAATTAATTTGTTTGCTGTGCTAACCATGTTTCTTATCAGGGAACACCATCATAACTAGATTAGTGAGTGAATATACCTCCTTATTCCTCTTATGTGGTCTTTATTGTTTATCATTACACCAACTGGAGGGAAGGCATCCCCTTCCTTTATATACATTAATCTCCCCTTTGTACTCTATGATCCAATCAAACTGGTCTTCCTATTCCTCACATATGATAATCCATCTCTCATCTCTATGCCTTTATACTGGAATGTATGTCTTCATTTTTTCTTAGGATTCTTTACTCAAGCACCACAGTCTACAGGAAGCCATTTTTGGTCTCCCTGCTCCCTCCCAAAATTACCTTTAATTTTTTTATAAGGACAATCTATCTATATGTGTGTGTACATGTATGTATATATATTATATATACCTTTTCTGTGAAGGTATGGTTTCATTTCTGTTTTTCTATTCCCAGCACTTAGTACATCGCTGGCACTTAATACCATGCTTGTTGATTGATCATGGGAGAGAACTTGCAAATCCATGAGATCACAGATACATGATGAGTATTTAAGAGATTCTCCTACCTGGTTGTAACATCTACAAACTTCGTTGAACCAAATTTATGAAACTAGCCACAGGAAGGATGATATTGCACCAATATAAGAAGAATAATGACAATGCATAAATAGCAAAAAACCCACCAAAATGAAGCCAAACACTATGTAATTCTATCGGTCAATCTTGTCCTCAGAGAAGAAATGAGAAAAATATTTCCTTAGAAAGGGAGGGGAAGGTGGATGCAAAATGTTCCATATTCTGCCATACTTGGTAGGCTGTTGTATTTTCTTAATTATCTTTCTCTGTTACAAGGGAAATACCAAGGGAAGAAATCCAGAAATTGCTGTAATATAAAAACTAAAGCCACCATTAAACCTTTGTTTTCAAAAGGAAGAAAAGTTCAAACCCCTAGCCTCACACCATATTTTAACTAAACTTTACCTATTATTATGAAAGACTTCTGAACTCTGATCATAATAATGACAAACACAAAGTCCAAAATACCGAAGATGAAATATGCCTCTCACCTTCCGCCTGAGGTGATAACTGAAAATGCATAAAGACATCTGTTTTTAGGCATGGTCAATGTCAAAATTTGTTTTGCTGGACAATGCATGTTTATGATGAGGATTTCATTTATTTGCTTTTTTCTTCAACAGGGCAGGGCCAAGGTCAAGTAATCGTAGGGACATGTAAAAGCATATTGAAAAATTATTATTAATTGGCTGTTGTAAATACTACCTAATCTTAATTTTTTCACTACCTAAGCTACATAGAAAATGACCTTCGACTGACAATGAAACGTTTTTTTTTTTAGCCTTAAAAGCTTTTGGCTCAGTGTTTCTAAGCCCCTTGTTATGAAAATGTACCAGTGAAGCCTCTGTAATGCTGCTTTCTCCTGATTCTTTGTAGGCTGAACTTTCATACTTAGGCCACCATGAAGCAATATCGACAAGAGACTTAGTTCCTTTGACCACTTAAATCTAAAGGATGATTTCATTGCTTCTCAGGGAAAATCTAGCCTAGATTGTGTCAAATCCTTAGTAGATGTTACTTCTACCATACTGACTTAAGAGCAATCTCTTCCTCCTATAATATCCCATGCCATTCTAACTGACCTCTTCAGTGCAATTCATCATATTCAAACTAGTCTTTTAGTTATCTTTTAAAGTATCATTCTATGTCTTATTCCAGCAAACTCCTAGGGAAGAAAAAACCTTCTATTCATTTTTTATCCACTTCTTTTACTCCTATTCATTTCTGCCACTGAATTGTAACCACACTACTACTCTCAACTGAAATTGATCCCCCAACGCAGATTACCAATTTCACAAGAATGTAAGGTAATAGCCTTAGAGAGGAAGGTGCCTTAGAAGCCGGCTAACCTAACAGATAAGGAAGCACAGAAATGTGAAGAGATTTGTCCAAGGTCACATAGCCAGTTGTTGGTAGAGCTGGGATTCAAAATTAATTCCTGATTCCAAATACAACACTTTCCACTGAGACTCCATTCCACGTCCTTTTTTTACGCCTTATCCTTTTGGACCACCCTCTACTTCTGGATATTCTCTCTTCCCTGGAAGTATGTGTGTGTGTGAGTGTGAGTGTGTGAGAGAGATACAGACAGAGAGACAGAAACACTGCTCCCTCTTGGCGCTCTTCTTGTTTATCTATAGCAAGTTCCTTTGGGGATATTGAAATACTGAAGAAGATACAGGCCTTTGGCTTCCTGGTGCTGAGTTTTATTTAAACAAAGATAAATAATTAGACCAAGAATACTCACACAGGGATGCCCATGGTAGCATCCCAGAAGGTGCTTGATGTGCAATTTCCCAAGTCATGGGTCTTCGGTCCCATGGAGCACATGCAGCCATGCTAAGGTCTGATCAGGCCTGGAAAGCCTTTCCAGGGTCTTTCCACAGGCCGCTTTTATTGGTTTATGTTACTTGTCCTTGAGCTATGCCTGACCAGTTATAGTTGCTTTTGAGACTGGCTGCATAGTTTTGGGACATTATAGTCTGCATCCTGGAAGGATTATAAAAGCAAATGAAATACCAAGAGGAGGACTTTATGTAAAGGGGTACACCCAGGGAACATCTCTGAGAGGAGCCCAGACTTGGGCCTACAATCATTCTCAGCCTCTTTTGATGGATCATCATCCAGATCCTGTCTCCCTAACTATGGGTCATAACCAAGGTGTTGTCCTGGACCCTCTCTCTGTCTCTGGCTCTCCCCACCCATATCAGCTCTCATGAAGTCAACATTCTACAAAGATCATTTGGGAGAGATGACGATGATGACTCTGCACAGCCCTGCCTCACTTATATCCAATGCACATGCAAGTCATGACATCACCCTCATGATGTCATTGTTCCTCTTGGAGAATGAAGAGAGGAGGACTTCCAGAGCAGGAATCTCCCTCCACTGGCGCTCCAAGGAAAAATTAGTGATAAAGACCAGAGAAGTTAAACACACTACAAAGCCAGCTTAAAATATAATTGGGAAACATTTAGCAAGATAAAGGCAAATGTAATGGAACATAGATCAAGTTAATATGTGTATTTCTAAGTTAATATGACATGAAGGGATCCTTATGGTTGGTTTTGGGGGCCCCAATTCTATTTGCCTTTTGACAGCGACTAATGTAATAAAATAATAAGCTGGCTGGATTAGAACAAGACCAAGAAGGAAGAATTTGAACATTGGCAGAACGAAATGGAGACAATGTGCAACCCCAACGTTACTAATCTGTACTAGATTTCAGGGGTCATTATTACAGCACACCTCGTGGATTCCCAGGTGGTAGAACAGCCCTATCTAGAGGTGCTTCTTCTAGACCTACCATACAAGAAATAGACTAAATACACCAGAAGACAGAGATTCCACACAAGTCTTCAAAAGTCGAACAACTCAAATTTGTAGCCAAGGCAAGTGGCAGGTTAAAAATAGCATTGGAGCTACTGAGTATAACTCGGAATTCTGAACACTTGAAACTGAGCAGAGGAAGAGAAGCGAACAACGTTGCACTTTTTCGGTATTGTATACAGGTAGAGATGCAATTCTTGTTCTGGAGAGTAAAACCTATTTGAAAAGGACACCTTAAAAAAAGGATGGAAGCTCACTAAGGTCAGGAGCTATCTTACTTTTGTATTTGTATCCCCAGAACTTGGCAGATTTTTTGGCACATAGCAATCACGTAATAAATGCCTTTTCATTCAAACTTATGTCCAAGGATTACTGGTAGAGTTTAGTCCATAAGGAGACCTAAAGCATGTTACCTTTTGGTTCTCCAACTGTACACTTCTACAGAGACATAGTAGGTACACCTGAAAGTAGTAAGGAAAGTTTAGTTAACCTGTTAGGTATGAGGAATATAGCATCATAGTACCATCCTGACACATCCGGGCAAGGATATATTTTAATTCTTTAAAACTAAAAAATATATATTTTTACAAAACTGACTCAGGTCTTTAGTCCCAGAGGAGTAGAGATCAATATTTTTCACAATGTAGTTTTCCAGGATCCTGAAATGTGCTGAACTTCTATATGATTTACTTCAAATCAGTAATAAAGATTTAATAAGTGTCAGGTGCTATCCTAGAAATGGAAATAGAAAAATAAGCAGTTGCTGCCCTTATGGTTCTATGAGAACACTTCAATGTTGGCAGTGTTACTTGGGAAATGGAGTTGTGGGGGAGAAGGCATGAAAATAGACCTAATTCTATTTTGCTCTAAAATTTCCTTGGTACCCTTTTATTTGAAAAAAAATGCTATATCTTAGACTAACATTTCTGGGTTCCATCAATGGATTCTAGCCAAATAGTGTTCTCTGGCTAAATTAACTGGGAGAATTCTGGAATAGTTAATCTTAAAGGACCCCTCTAATTTCGCAAGTCTATGATTACAGTTCGTCATCCTCACCTGGACAGTTAGCTAGAATCCTTCTAGGGTAGCTAGGTGACACAGTGAATAGAGTGATGGGCCTGGAGTTAGGAAGACACATCTTATTGAGTTCAAATCCAGCCTCAGACACTTACTAGCTGGGTGCCCCAGGCAAATCACTTAACCCTCTGTGCCTCAGTTTCCTCATCTGTAAATAGAGCTGAACAAGGAAATGGCAAACCATTTTAGCAACTGTTGGACATGACTACAAACAAACGATAAACAACCCAACAGCAATAACAAAGAATCCCTCTGCACAGTACTATTAATCCATCCTCCAACTCTACACTTTTCTACTTTCTGTTCCCCATACCTAGAATGCACTCCTTCCACACCTCTACCTCTTCAAATCCCTGGTTTCATTTCATTCTCAGCTCAAACAGTGCCATTTCATGAAATCTTTCCAGTTCCCCCAGACACTAAGGCACCCCCATCCCAAAACTATCCTGTCCTGAGACACTCACTTGTGTATGTGTTTTCAGCTGCATTACAATCGACCCCCTGAGAGCAGTGACTATTTCATTATTGTCTTATATCACCAGCACCTGGAGCAGCGCTTGATCTGTGCTCTGATGGCTTGGACACTGTGTCAGCAGAGTACAAGCTCTGTCAGGATCTATGTACTGGAAAGGATGAGGATGGTCCCAGGGACCAGCTAAGACAGTTTTCTAAGGATCATCTAACTATAGAGAGACACATCCCCACTCAATAGCCTGACCACCTTGTGATGAAGTTCTTTTACATATGGCCATTAGACCTGATGACCCCTCCTGCTACTACATGGTGGTGACAACGGGCGAGAAAAGAGGTAGAGGAAGCTATCAGAATTTCAGACTATCAATAAGTAAAGCTCAGTATTTTTATGTAACTTTGACCAGTCTAACTCTAAAAGTAAGACCTTTATACAATGATCAAAAAGGAGGCATATGGCTAGAGGAGCTAAATTATATCTGACTTGTTATTCTTCCTATAAATTAAAACCAGAAGAAAGAAAGCTGTAAAATTTTAAGGATGGGTCACAGGTACTCTTTGGGGAGGCAAAGAAACAAATTGGCTAAGTGCATTTTATTGTTTATTTATTTGTTTGTTTGTTTATTTATTTTAATATATGTAGTTTTCAGCATTGATTTTCACAAGAGTTTGAATTATAAATTTTCTCCCCATTTCTACCCTCCCCCCCACTCCAAGATGGCATATATTCTGGTTGCCCTGTTCCCCAGTCATCCCTCTCTTCTGTCACCCACTCCACTCCCATCCCCTTTTCCCTTGCTTTCTTGTAGGGCAAGATAAATTTCTATGCCCCATTGCCTGTGTATCTTATTTTCTAATTGCATGCAAAAACTTTTTTTTTGTTTCTGAACATCTGTTTTTAAAACGTTGAGTTCCAAATTCTCTCCCCTCTTCCCTTCGCACCCACCCTCCCTAAGAAGTCAAGCAATTCAACATAGGCCACACGTGTATCGTTATGTATAACCCCTCCACAATACTCAAGTTGTGAAAGACTAACTATATTTTACTCCTTCCCAACCTATCCCCCTTTATTGAATTTTCTCCCTTGACCCTGTCCTCTTTCAAAAGTGTTTGTTTCTGACTACCTCCACCCCCATCTGCCCTCCCCAATCATCCACCGTTTTTTTATCTTCTTCCCTCTTCTTTCCTGTGGGGTAAGATACCCAATTGAGTATGTATGATATTCCCTACTCAGGCCAAATCTGATGAGAGCAAGATTCACTCATTCCCCCCTCACCTGCCCTCTCCCCTCCTCCCACAGAACTGCTTCCTCTTGCCACCTTTATGCGAGATAATCCATCCTATTCTATCTGTCCCTATCTCCCTCTCTCAATATATTCCTCTCTCGTCCCTTAATTTGATTTTATTTCTTTTAGATATGTTCCCTTCATCTTCTACTCACCCTGTGCTCACTCTCTCTCTCTACATATATATATATATATATATATATACACACATACATATACCCATACATTCACACTCACTTTATATATATATATATATATATGTATATATATATATACATATACATACATATACATATATATGCATATTCCCTTCAGCTACTCTAATACTGAGGTCTCATGAATCATACACATCATCTTTCCATGTAGGAATGTAAACAAAACAGTTCAACTTTAGTAAGTCCGTTGCAGTTTCTTTTTCTTGTTCTTTTTCTTGATTACCTTTTCATGCTTCTCTTCATTCTTGTATTTGAAAGTCAAATTTGCTATTCAGCTCTGGTCTTTTCACAGAGAAAGTTGAAAGTCCTCTATTTTATTGAAAATCCATATTTTGCCTTGGAGCATGAAAGTGGATTTTATTGTACACCCAAAGGCAACTAGAAACATTATTTCATGGGATATTTGAGCAATTAATCAATATCATATATTGATAAATAACGTACTGTAACAGTAAGAATTTGCAGAAAGAACACCATGACAATAGTGATGACTTACACAGCATTAGTCACTGAGGACAAAGAGGTAAAAAGTTCAATGAAGAACTTTATGAGACCTTCTAAATTAAATTATCATACACACTGGTATTTTGTGATTTCATTGAAGGTGGAGGTAATATGAGATAGAAAGATATATATAATATATATATATACATATATATATATATGAAAGAAAAGAGATATAGATATGAAAGCATGGTACAGGAGGAAGAGTGAGAAAACCCAAAGACATTATAAAGGAGTCCCAGGATTCTATATCACAAACACTAGTTTTGATAAAAGAATTCAAAGATGCCAGATATGGCGAGCACCAGCTAATACAACAACAAATGAAATAGATTTCAACAGATAAGAAAAGACTTCTGTTTGATGTAGGAATTGTCCGAGTTAGTTGTCTGTGTACAGTTAGACCATCAATTTATTGGAGCTAAGATCAGAATGTGACCTTAAAAAAAAAGGAAGGAGGAGTAATAGTGAAAAAAAAAATATGAAAACAATTGAAACCGCACTGAGCTATTTAAACAACCAATTGACCTTAAAATATGGGAAATTGACAACAGAAATGTCATTGACACTAACTCTAGTAATTTTATACATAAGTTTAAAGTCTGCAGAATGAAGACCACAAAGAAGAGACCAAAAGAGCCTAGAAATTGCCTTAATCAGCCACCTGATTTGTTTGTCACGGGGAGAAAGATGTTGTGAAAGGCAACACCAGATTATAATATAAACTCACCTGTAAAATCTTACTAGGAGGATAAGGAATGGTTACAGATAGCATCATTTAAAGCATAGAGAAATAGTTGAGGGGAAAATCAGTTTAAATAAAACTTATTAAAACATCCAACCAAGCAACATCCTCACAAGGGTATTTAGTTAAGGATGAAAAGTGAAGGAATTCTATAGAGTAAAAATGGAAAATATTTGCAAAAATCATTATGAGAAACTGTTTTCTCCAACAAGGATAAATGTAATCACTCCATTTGAATCATACCACTACAATCCCAGATGTCCTTTTGGAAGAGATGGATTGATACTAAAGGGGACAAAAATTGAAAAAACGATTGAATTGTACAAAATTACTTAAAAGTGATCTGTGCTGGATGTGACACAGTTATGAAAGCATTGAGGGAATGATATACAAGGGATCTGAAGGAGAACATACTAAAGTTGCATAAAACATATTGGACCTTATTATTAATATGGAAAAAGCCAACCCATCAATAACAATAGACCTGTGTGTCTACTCTCTCATCTATGTAAAATCTTTATAAGGCATTTATACGCAAATCAAGGTCATTCTCAATGAGAGTAATGATAGGAAACAAGGAGGCTTTCACAAATGACATTCAGCAATAGACCACATCTTTGCAAAGTTGGTGATATTAACATTACAGTGTGTTTATTATTTGTTGGCTATGAAAAAGTGTTGGATTCAATCAGGGCAATTAATGAAAATAAATGCAAGGGAAGGTGGCCTAGCTGTACCAGATCTAAAACTGTATTATAAAGCAGCAAACATCAAATCTACTTGGTACTGGCTAAAAAACTGGTGGATCAGTGGAACAGATTAGGTACACAAGACACTGTAGTAAATGATTATATTGTTGTACCAGAAGTGAGCAAGACACACCACAGAGTATAAGTTTTAAGTGGAGAATTTATTAGTCGGCGGCCATTGGGGTACTGCACCACAAATAAAAGACCATGTGTTGGGGTGATGGCTTGGCTTATATAGGATATGTGGGGGTACAGGGCAGGGAAACAGGAACAAAGGTCCTGGCTGATCAAAAGATTCAGTCAGGTTATGGTACTAGTGGGATAATCTCATTTACATTCCCTGGTGGAGTCATGGAACCCCAGGGATATCTGCTAGAAAGGTTATCCTTCAGTGGGATAGTCCTATCTATTGACATTCCTTGGTGGAGTCATGGAGTCCCAGGGGGTTTGAGAAATGCCAAAGATATCTGAGTCCATTCTTATAGTCACCAGGTGCTAAAAGCAGGCCTTAGGAGTAACCAGGTGTGGACTTTCCTTTTCAGAAAGAAAATAGCAGAGTTGGGAAATAAAGTCAGGAAGATCCTACCTAGGCTGTATCCAAGGTCGTTTTCAAGACTTTTCCCAGGCACAGGCCTTTCAAGTTCTCAGCTTGCAATCCCTGCCATGCCATTACTGGCTTCATGTGACCTAGTCCTGTAATCAGAGCTTAAGACAATATTAAATTGTAGTCCCATAAAATCTTAAATAGCAAAATAAATATCCTTCAGATAAGACTGCCCAAATTTCATTGAGCTAATAATTAACAAATCAAGCTACATAACTTTTCCATCTTCTAAATATTTCCTCATACTCATCTCCAACTTATTTTGACCATCTGAAACTATCATTCTTGGGACAAGAGAGGCTTAGCTAACTCCCATTTGTCCCCAGACTTTCTTATCTGCCTTTCCTATTTTCCCTCAACCTTAATTTACCTTTCCAAATCGTTCAAACCCAATACTCAGTCTTCCTTTACATTTCAACCATAAGACAAAACAATTCAAAAGTTAGTACTTTCATTGTCGTAACTGTGTATACTGGAATCCCATTCCAGCTTCTTAAACACACAAAGACACAAAAAAGGGGATTTGTTTTTCGTGATAACTCATTCCAAAAATCAAGGGAACACTTATTAAAAAGATCTGCCATCTCATCTCCCCCTGAGGGTGGGTTCTTCTCCATCAGATGGCAGACTTCACTAATTAAACTACCAGGCCAAACCCATCTTAGTCTAATCTTATGTGTTTTTTTAAAAAAGCCAGGTTGGAGGCTTCTTGATCCCTACTGTCCTCTTATTGCTGCCCCTCCCCTTTCCTTCCCTTCTGACAGGTGGGCTAAGGTGAAATTCTTTTCTTCTTATCTAAACTAAGAGCAGGGAGGAGTAAGGAATTCAGACTGTCCTTTTGAACCTCCTTACTCAAAAAAGATACTGGAATAAGACATTGAATGGGCCTTCAACCTCTCTCTCAAGGCTTCTATACATAAGCATTAATTCTAATAATTCTAATAAGGTTCTCACCCAGAAACTCTGAGAACTCATGATTCTGTTTGTTTGAACTGCAACCAAATGGCTTACAGGTGGAAATTCAGCAGGCCTTCTAAAATTATACAAAAAGATTTTACAGAACATTTTTCAAAAGTATTTTCCCTTCTTAAAGCAAAATAACCTTTAAACATTTGGATTCATTCACAAATTAGTCCATAAACCTCCAGATTAACACACATAAATACATCTTTAGATGATACAGGCTTGAAAATCATACCCCTATATTTTTCAAGGTATTATAACAACTCAATTCTTTGTTATTACAGACTTTCTAGATATCACAAAATCCTTTAGTCAAAAAGATGTTGTAATGGACCCAATTAAATTAGCTTTTATTACAATAAAAAAGTTTACCAGGACTATTTAAAGCTTTATACCCTGAAAACTTTCACAAGATTGAATATGTAAACGTCCTTGGTTCAGTTAACAAGCTCAATTTCTTAATTAAGTACAATTGTTAATCTAACAACATCCAAATTATAAGAGAAATTATTCTCTAACAGCAAAGGTAATGCGATGTTAACCAATTTGTATATAATAACAAATTTAGAAATAAGTCCACCACAAGCAATTATTATGTATTTAAGCTTGAAACAGATTCCAATTAATTACCAATCTAGTGATCATAACTGAGTTGGATAAGCAAATCAAATCTGATTCATAACCACTAGTGGTAACATTTTAATTTCTAAGGCCCAATACTCTGCATTGAAAAAGAAAAGGTTACTGTTATAAAACCACATTTTAACAAGATAGTTGATTTGTAACAAGAACAATTTCAACTGAACTTCCAGACAAAACTTGGAGGTAATAAATTCTTAGGTTACAGCAATTGGCCAACTTCTTAAACTAATGCAACTCTAACAAAATATTTTCATATTATAGAAATGTAACGATGCCCTAAACATTATTATGTATGTAAAATTTGAACCACTCATTTCAGGCTAGGTAGATACATTTCTAAACCAAATAGGACAGTTTAAAATTACCAACTTTTCATCCCATCCTTTAAAGCATCCAATTCACATAATCAAACTCAAATTAAAATACAGTATAATTTTAGAAATACAGAAACAATACATTTCAGATGGCATCAATTGCATTTCCAGATACAATACAGGAATTGTTGGTCTTATTACTTCTGATATTATATATTAATACATTAATATATAAATACGTGTATCACATATATTAATACATTAACATCTTAAATATCATCTTATACAAAATCATCTTATACAAAAATGCCTAAAAGGATTTTTTCAGACTCCCAAGGAAGATAAGGTCCTTAAGAGCAGGAAAAAATCCCTTTTAGTTTTCTAAGGGCTCCTCCCTATGTGGGCTCTGGGGCCTACCCTTCCAAGCAGTAACTAACCAGCCCAATTTCTTTACAAGTTTCCTTTTAGCTTCAGCTCTGATAATCTTTCAATGTGGAGGGTGGGGGAAGGGTGTGGCCAGGAGCACATGGCAGCCAAGAGGAGCACATGGCCTCCTGACTAGACAGGTAGTCTCAAGCTGCTATTCTACAACCCCCTAAATTCCTTATACAGGTTTTCTATCTCTCTCTTTCTTTTTTTTTTTTTTTTTTTCAGGGTCATATGTTGGCATTTATTATTTAAGTTCAAAAACAGGTTGTGAAAGGGGTGGGTGTGGGAGGGCCTAGAGGAGAGGGAGGGAAGAGACAGGGAGACCAGAGTCTCTCCTCTGTGTCTGCTCTAGACGGTGTTGATCCTGATTTTTGAGCCTTGGTCCAGGGCACACAACGAAGCACGCGATTAAGATGAGGTTGGGTTGGTACAGGTTTAGGAAAACACGGCGGGGGTGGGGGTGGCCAGAATTACACATCCAACCAGAGGTGGGGGCTGGGATTCTCCTTGGATCAGCAGCACGGCTTTTTAGGAATTGAAGCATAGTGATAAGTTCCATCCCACTTATTTCAGCTCTTATAAAATATTCTTGTAGTTAAAAGTCTGAGCTAAAGAATTCTTTCATCGCCTCTCTAACTTCTTGTACTTTGCTTCTAGTTTCTTTGAATATGCATCCAATTTGTAAGCTGCCTGCTCAAGAGCTGCTACTTGCTCCTCAATTAGAGTGATCTGATCCAGATAAGGCTGAAGTGCTGCATATTTCTGGTTTAAGTCCTTTAGGTTTCTACTTATGTTTACTGCAATATCTTTCATTTCTAGATACTTCAAGCTAGTCAGTTTGTTCATATTTTCCAGAAGTTTATAGTCTTCACTGGTAGCTGTGAGCTCGCCCGTCAGGTACGTGGCCATTTTGGAGAACATGTCCTGGCACAGCCCCGTGATGTCCGCCTCGGCGGGCTCCGTGGCCTCCTCCGCTGTCTCCACCACGGCATCGTCTAGGCCGGGGAAGGGAGGTAGGAGAAAGGATGGAGAGAAGGATGGGATGGCGAAGAAAGGGGAAAGGAAGGGGGGAAGGGAGGGGGAGGGAGGGGAAGGGAAAGGGGCAAGAGTGGAAGGAAAGGGAGAAAAGGGGTCTATCTCTCTCTTTCACAAATTTTACCTTTAAACTTTACCACAAAGACGGGCTACAAAGGTACTCAGGGGCACAGGACTGACTGTCAGTCTGTGAATTTCTGTCCCTCTCCTCCTTTTGCCTGTTGGGGAGGGAGATTTTAAGTTTTTCCCTATGGTTCTCCTGCATTCTCCTCTAATCCGATCTGGGAGGAGAGGAGTTTGATTTGACTGCTCTAACCTTTACTGCAGCCCTACTGAAAAGATCTCAATGATTGTAATTCAAGTAAACTTCACCCCCTTGCTCACTCCCAAAAACCTCTTTTGTACTTGAATCTAAGGGAATCAGGGACTAAGACAAATGCCAGAGTCCCACTGAAGCCTTCACGGGAGGTTTAACCAGAAGGCATTCATTGAGAGGAGGTGTTTTTAGCAAGAGTGAGCTCCTGGAATGGATTTACAGTTTCAGGAGTTCTTTCTTCCCAAATTCAACTAACCAATTTTTAAATTTTTTAACAATTTAAAACCCAGAATTTGCCAAAATTTTAACCCTTTTTCTGTTCTGATTCCAGGTTGCCCACACATAGAACCAGAAGGCAAAAGAGTCTTTGTTTCCCTAGTTGCAGCCTGAAATCTCTGGCTGCCTGCATTTCAGATTTTTTTTAAAAAAAACATAGACATTTCATAATTTTGACATAGACACACGAAAAGAGACAAACTCAAAGTGTAACAAAAAACACAGTGTGGATCGAATTGAAGGCTAAGCAGGTCCGCTCAGAAGAAAGGAAATAAACCAGGTTCCCTCTTCAAGGAAAACACCCCAATCTTCCCATACCCCAACACAAAACAGATAACCAATAGCATGGGTTAATTGGGGCTAAATTGGGGATTCAACGTTGCATGTCTTGCTGCAGAGAGTGACAGAGAACGGCTAGTTCTGTCAATGTATAATCAGAACTTACATACTACTGAAGGCCTAGAGACTATGCTACTAACCCATGTACTTGGATTCCATCTCTTCCCTCCTCCACTTAGATGTGGAAGAAGGGGTGATGATGTTGATAACGACACATAGATAGGTCTTAAGGGTTTGCAAATTGCTTACATATGTCATGATGTTTGATTCTTACAACAATCTCATGAGCCTAGCACTATTCTTGTTTTATAGATTGGGAAATAAAGGCTGAGAGGTACCAACTTCTTACCTTCTTTCCTAGGAGAAATTCAATTCCTTAACTCAGCTTTTTATTTTTTTAACATATAAAATTCAAGCATCTTAGACTCTACAAGAAATCATCTCTGCCAACAAAATTCTGATCTGACTTCCAGAGGGTATGCCTTGGAACTGAACTGACTGCTTACAAGACTGGGGAGTTGAGTGAAAATAGGCAGTTCTAAGTTGGCCATTCAGCTCTCCTCATGTGCTTCACAGAAAGAAAGTAAAACCTGATTTGTAAATGGTCTGTGCTAATACGAATCCCTCTGGAAAGGAAATAAACTTCTAAAATGCCAGCTATACTCTAAGTGAAGAGAAAACATGGGGCTACACAGACTCTAGTAGATGCAGGCCTTTTCCCCTTCCCGCTTGCCATCTCACTAATGACTTGACTAGCACTAACCTCCTTACAGTCACTATAATTGTTCTCCTGACCCTTCATTGGTCTACACCATCCATACACAAGCTCAAAACTGCGGTCCTCCTTCCATACAGGCCTCTAGAAAGTAAGATGCTTTTTCTCAGGATCACTTGCATCTTCAGATGACAAGGAGTTACACTAACATATAAATTTGCATTAAATAATTATTTTGCACTGCTATTTCAAGCAAGGTGGAAGAATTCTTGGACTTGGCATGGGAAAAGGTTTCCTTGTACCCTTCTAGATCCATATGAACTTTCCCTGTTTTCTTCCTCTGGCCTCCAAAAAAACACCCTCAGAGCCCAAGTTGCAATATGGTGGCACCTAATGCTGATGTGCACATGTATAAATGCAGGCTAAAAGGGCTAGGGAAATATTGGGGAGGAAGCAGGGAGAGGGGGTAAAAGTTCTCCTTGAAACAAGACCCAAAGGATATGGGGACAGCAACTGGTGTTGTATCCTTAGATTTTGGCAGGTTTCTTCTCCACCTCCCTCATTTTGTCCAGCACCCAAAAGTTTGGACCATTTCTTCACGCTTTTGGATAACGTGGATGATTTTCTTGCTCTTCACATATGTTAATTTCACTTGGTCCTCAATGATCCTGTGTGCCAGACAGTAAAAGTATTTATTCCCCATCTTAGGGATAGTTGTTCAGTCATTTTTTCAGTCAAGTAAGATGTGACCCCGTTTGGGGTTTTCAGGGTAAAGATACTGGAGGGGTTTGTGTAGCCAGAGTGTCCTTTGTTTTAGAGTGACTCAGCTTACCTCATTTTGCCTGGGAGCAGTGAACTTCCTGTGTGATGAGTCATGGGGCTGGCTGAGGGGAGGTGTTAGCACCAGAGCCACGCCCTATTGGGTGTTAACCTGGTCTACGCTAGGGGGAGGGGCCAGCTCAAGAACCAATCGGCTCTGGTCATTCAGGCGGCACTTGATGATGTCAAAAACTCTATAAGAGGGGAGAGGACAGCTTGAAGATTTCTCTTTCCTTTTGCAGTTGGTGTGGGAGCAACCGGGAGTGTGACTCTGGGCCAGCCCTTGCTCTCAGGCCGAGCCCAAGTGTTGGTAACTATGAATTGTATTGGGTCTGTCTATTGATATTTGTAATTTGTTTGTATTGTGGTTTTGAGGTTTGGGGTGCTGGTTTGTTTTCCCCTGAACTAAATGAATGTTTTGAAGCTCAGGGTGCTGGCTTTTTCCCCTGAAGTACGAGAATGAATCTGTATTTGGTGTATATCTTGATGCTTGTCTCTTTGCTCCCTTGAAGTAACTGAATGCTGGCTTTTTCCCCCAAACTAAATGAATGTTGTCTGTATGCTAACACAGTAAGCTGCTCAATCCCTTCATGCTTTCCTTGTTTAAGCAGATAAAAAAAAACCTGTGCTTTCCTGGCAGCCTCCTGGGGCCCAGCAGCCTGTGTATCTTACGCCCCAACAATATGCTAGCTGGGTTGTTAATGCAGTTTGCTATTTCTTTCTCCAGCCAATTTTACAGATAAAGGGGCTGAGGGCAACAGGGTTAGGTGACTTGTCCAGGGTCACACAGCTAGTAAGTAACTGATGATGGAATTGTACTTGGGTCTTCTTGAATCCAGGCCTGGTGTTCTATGCACGGTGCCACTTAGGAACAAACTACATTGTTAAAATACCTGCCCAACATTACAGCTGTGCCAGAACACAAACTGAAACCCAGGTGTTCTAACTCCTAATCAAGTGCTTTTGCCATTATACTGCATGGCCACGTGTGTTCTTCTGCTAAGGTGAAATTCCCCAGAGTATTCCTATCCAATATAATGTAATGTCTCTTTGACATTCATTTAATTACTCTGATTTTCCCTTCAGACTGTACTGGGAAGAAAAAAGGGCTGGGTATAGCTTTAGCCATATCACTGCTACTGGCATAAAGGAGTCTTGCATGGACTGTATATCCACTGTTGGCAAAGAGACTCTCCATCTAGCAGAAACCAGAACAAGCCCATCACAGATGGAGAAGACTGTCTCTGAGATACTTACTGATGCAAAAGAGGTTGTAGCTAGGCTTACTGACAAAGGTAAGTGAACATTGGTTTAACTGGAAGTGACCCTGGTATACTTAGCAGAGCCTCTTGAATGAGGAGATAGTCCTGCTTACTGGCATGCTTTAAATGGCTTAAAACTTGAATTTGGTTTGGAGAAAGTTGGCCTACTAATTCAAGCAAAACTCCCTCTTGTGGGCCAGGAATGAAGTGACGTTAAAATATCACACTCAAAAGCTCTCCAATCTCAGAGCTTTGACCTGGAATTAGTTGAGGGCTCTGATTACTTCCATAGTTGGGCCAAAACAGCTGTTTTGGTTGTTGGAAACGATTCTTTTTCCCCCACCCCCAAGGTGATACAGCCTAGGAGCCCTATTGTGTGGGAACGTCGAAGAAACAATCTCTAAGTACTAGACCTAGGTAATATAAATACGTGTCAGACAAATAATACACAGGAGGCACTGGAGGTTTTGGATTCCAGCCACTAACAGGTTCACTTTTGTTCTGGTCAGACAGGAAAGAGATTCAAAGGGGTTACAAGAAGGTCTATTCTAGTCTTGTCTTCTCTAACACAGAATTGCTAATAAGGGGAGCACTGCAAACTCCTACAGCATTCCCTAATCACTCTTCTTGCAGGGGTCAGAGAGAAAGGGGGATGTGGGGGGCAACTACCCCTGCGTCTCGATGGGCCTAGTCGAGGTGGGAACAACATGTGCAGCCAATCCTAAAGGGTTCCCCTAAATCCTCTCAAGCCTCAGTGGCGGCCAGTAGAGGCACACAGCATTCCAGCTTGTGCATGTTTCCCCAACTCACTGACCACCTCTTTTATAGGGCATCAGCCAAAGAAGGCTTTGCTAGCAAGAGCCTCACAAGTTCATATCACCGCATCCTGATATCTCGCTGCGCAGTCGCAGTGGATGTTTACAGTTTCAGCATGCATATTTATATTATTTATCCTTATATAATGCTGTGCAAGCATGGTGGAGATATTTTGAACCATGAGCCTAGGAACTCATATCTAATAGCTGGGAAACAGATTGTGACCGCCACAGATCCTGGGAAACTGAGGTTATGGGCATAGATCCTGGGAAACTGAACTCTAAGAAATAATAACAAAAATCCATTTTATGCACATTAAAATCCACCTTACTTACAATATGTTATAATAAAACAAAATAGCAGGCTTCCTTTTGTTGGCAATATGGATGGAGTGTTCTTCCCAACAAGATGACTATGCTCTACAGACAAAGTTCTAATCTTACCATGAGCATTTCACCTGAGACTTTAAGACCTTTTATGTTTGTAGTCAGCCTAAGGCTGGAGAATAGACAATAGTATTTGGATGTGGAAGAGGCTGAAGAGATCATCTCATCTAGCCCCTCCCTTTTGCAAATGAATTACCCCAGTCCAGAGAAAGGGAAGGTACTTGTCCAAGGTCACACAGGCAGTAAGTAGACAGGATTTGAACCTAATCCCTCTTGCTCCAAATTCAATGCCCTTTCTGTTATGGCATGCTACCTCAGAATACCTATTTGTATTTGTACCAATCAGTAGAAAGTAGGCAACAGATGCCTTAAAGAAAAGCATTGAGCTGAGATCCTGAATATGGGATTATTGCTGTAAATCACCTAACCGCATTAGAATTGTTAAACATCTTAATGGTAAAGATTTTAGAGTAATCAGCCTCTGAATTCAATGTAGTCATTTTCTGTGAAATAGAAACTTCCCTTGCACTGGCCATTTCTTTTTAAGGCAGAAGGAAAAAGTACAAGTGGTGGTTTAATTTCTCCTGGCCCAAAGACTTGTCACAACTGGTACGAGTTTATCTTACTGGAGGGTATGCCCATCAACACCTTCTAGCTTTTAACTAATAATGCTTTCATTTTCAGTTTCAAGTGAGCCTATCAGCCAAGAGAGAATGAGCATACCACAAGTACCACAGGAGGTAATTTTGACTAACGGTCTGAGCTAATTCTGATTCCACTGTGAAAATAATCCAGTCCTGGGTCTAACAGCTCAAAATTGTCTTAGTGTATAGCATCCTATCAGAGCTTGGCACTGAGTTCATTATAAGAAAGAAGTAGATAACCTAGGTGTGTTGAACACAGTCCCTATGGGCCTTTTGGAGGCTTTCTACTACATACTGCTCTTCTAAACTTTTTAAAATATTTCCTTTTAAATTCAAGACTGAATTAAAGAGCTAACTCTGGTACACTGAAGAAGGGTTCTATATAAATTCCTCTTTCTTTAAAGTGTGTTTTTTTTTGAAAAGGAACTAACTTGAATATATTGATAGGTGGAAAACTGAAGAAGGCAGAATAAAGAGCCTGGGAAAAGATTATACAAAAAATGAGTGGATAGATGCCAAAGCTAACCAATAAAATGAATAAACTTTAATCTGGTATAAAATCTAGGAAGGGAACCACTATGGACAAGTGAAACATTTGACTAATTAAAAGGAAATCTTAACAGCCAGGTAAACCTGGGTGATATAAGTAAAACATCAAGTTTTTTCCTCTAAATACAGAGGGAAATCTATACCCTTGTCCTGAGTACTAACTGATCACAACATTAAAAAAGGTTTGGGAAGCGCTGCAGAGAGAATGGAGTTAGCATTTAGTAAGTACCTACTATGTGCCAGGTGCTTTGAAAAATACCTCATTTGATCCGCAAAAAAACCTCTGAGGCGGGTGCTATTTTTCATTCTCATTTTGCAGTTGAGGAAACTGAGCAGACACATTGTGACTTCCCCAGAATCGCACAGCTAGTAAATATCCAGATCAGGTGAAGCATCAGCTAGTTTCTTCCCATTAAGTATGGCAGGGTTTCTTGAAAGGGACTGTGGTGCCTTGTACCTGCCCCTTCCTCAGCTGTTTGCTTCATACAGCAGGACATGCCCAAACCTCTTTTCCACAAGAAGTTGTCCCAGCAAATTTTGTAAGCCTTGAATTTCAGACTCATACCTTTATGTGGAGCCAGCTCTACACGTCCCACTGAAACCTATTCCTCTCCCCCCCCTCCACCCATTACCATGTTTCTCCAAAACCATGTTTTTGTAATTATATGTCTCCCTTGCTTTCTGTCCTTTTTGATAGCATCTGATATCTACTTCCATACGCAGTTGTCTAACCTGCACTTTTGTTTCTGTGCCTAAAATTAGTCTCTTTATCTAGGGTCCCTGTCTCAAAATACAAACAAAATGCACATTTGAACACAAATTCTAAGTGCTGTTAGATAAGAGGGGGCTCTAAAATTATTGGAAGAAACTTAAAACTGTTAAATATTTATAATGCTAAACTAGATTCTTGTCTACCTTGACTAATTGAGCGCTCAAAAAAAGTTGACACAAATGCCTACGATATGGAAAGCCCACTGCTACAGATACAAAGATGGGAACATTTGCTGATCTCTACTCAGGTAGATCTTGTCAGCACTTTTCAATTCCTATAGATTATTACTGGAAGGCCTTCCTAACCTTTAAAATAGATTAGATGTCCCCAAATAGCAATGGTCACATACATCAAGAAAGTTGAGACAACAACATGTAACCTAGTAAAACCCAAAAATCTAGTTTGGTTGAAACCTAGTATTTACTAGTACATGTTTGGGGATATTAAAAAGCTGAAAAGGCTGGTACCATAACATGAGCCGAAGGCATTATAAATTTGTTTCTCTTTCTAGATATCACCTTCATCTAAAGAGATCATACCTGACAAAGCTCAACCATCAAAAGAAAGTGATTCATTGGTGAATGCCAGTAGTGGTTACTCGAGCAAGGATGATGCCATAAGCCTCAGTAATGTGAGCACAAGGTCTGTGTCTGATGAAGAGAAAATCTGGTCTGAAACCCAAGAGGAGAAAGAAACACTAGAAGAATGCAAAATGACTATGGACAAATACTTCCCACTCTTGCCAAATGAGGGTCAGTGACTATCGAGCTACACACAATTCCTCTGGCCTTCTCCCTTATTCAGTTCTGCTTTGGAGTGTAAAACAGTCTGGCTAATTTCTGATTAGACTGTTTCATGATGTACTATGACTTAGTCATCTAGCTTCCTTTATATGTAAAAGTTGCTACTAATCACTTGCATGTAAGTTTATTTTTAAGAGTACAGCAGTCTTATGACTGTTACATATTCAGCTCTGAATAAGAATCTGATGCTGTTTTATGATTCTAGTGCCTGATGCCTTGGTTTAAGGAAAATGGGATGTCCTGATGGATTTGGTCACATGGCATAGTTTAGCTTTCCTCACAACAGAAGCAAAGGGAATATCCTATGGATTGTCAAGGTCTCTAAGATTGGCTCACTATTGGTCTTTAGCCCCTCTTAATTCGAATGCCTCCCTCTGTTAATTACGCCCTATTTACCCTGCATATAGCTTGCTTTGCATATATTTGTTTGCATGTTGCCTCCCCCATTAGACTGAGGGCAGGGACAGTCCTGCTGCCTCTTGTACTCCCAGCCTTTGGCACAATGCCTGGCATATAATAGGTGCTTAGTAAATGTTAACTTAGTATGTTCAAGTAGAATTATTAATGCTTTTTTAAACATTCAAAATTTCAGAGGAAGATGGAGGTTGTTTTGGAGACGTGTCTTCAAAAGGCACAGCCTACTTCACATCACTACGTTTTCTGCCAAGCCACCTCCAGCCCCAGGCGTATAAGCAGGCATTGGAAAATATCAGAGGTGCCAGGAACAACATCAGAAAACTCATGTACCATCTCTATGAAGCAATTGAATGGGTAAGGTTTTCTATGCTCTAAGCTACTTCTAACACCAACCAGTTCCTTTCAAAGACCATTTTTAAAGAATCTAAGTTGGAAGGAACCTCAGGCCATTTAGCATAAAAAGTCATATAGAGCCATCTAGTCCCTTGTCATTTAACAAGCAGTCACCCAACTTGTGTTTAATGACCTAGTAAAGAAGAACCCAGTCATTATTTCTTAAGGCAGTCCATTATAATTTGGTTAAGTTGCCCCCACTCACTCCCTACACAATTCCTTTATGTATAATCTAAGTCTACCTCCCCCACCCCCCATTCTTCCTACTAGAAATAGTAGATAAACAAACCAAAAAAACCCCTAACCTCCAGTACATGCTAGCTCATTCAAGGACTTCAAAGTGTTCCCTTCTCTTGACTCATCATTGTCTATTCATCTGACATGGTCTTAAGGCCTGTCAGCATTCTGAATGTTCTTTTGATCTCTATTCCATCAGTGTTGTTCTTAAAGTATAATGCCCAGAATGATCATATTAGAATCATTTGATTCTGGCCAGGGCTTAAACCCTATGTTGGGGACATTGCCTCCCAATATGACCAAGATTGTACAAGGGGGTACAAGCTTTGATGGATACTGACCTTATTTGTTATGCTGCACTGCCAGGTCTTTACCCACCTAGCAAGGTAGACCAGGAGGTGCTGGGGTGGTGGTATGTGTGGGTGATTGGGGGCGATGGTAAAGTGGTAGAAGCAAGCTTCTAGATTCCACTTAAGCCATGCTAGCCTTTCCATTGTGGCAATTATCTTTTTATGGCATGTATAAGAGGATGGTCTCCAACTATAGGGAAGGAATTATAAATTGCTGACTCCGCAGTAAATGCAGCATGCCTCAGTTCTGAAGAACACTGTTACAAGGCAGACCTATATCTTCAAGCTTTCCAAATGCTTTGTTCCACCAGGCTTATCAAAGAAAGCAAGGTTCTGTGGATGGGCAGAATAGCCATAAGGCCCTTTTTGAGCTGTGGATCAAGTGGAGCCAGTTTGAAAATGTCGATGGTGATACAAAGTTATCAGACTTAGAGGTACGTGGAAAATTAATGTCAAACTGATGTCTTTTTGGAGATCAGATGGGTGACCTCAAGAACATTTGTTTAGTGTTGCTCCTATTTATTTTCAAGTGCCCAATTGCCTCAAGCTTCAAGGAGCATTCAACTAGGAAAATTTTACTATGTAAATATTGGAGGATAGTGAGAACTTACAATTGGGGGATCCAGAAAGATCTACCATAGGAGAATAATACAAGAACTAAACCTTGAAGTCCTTAAGCAAGGACTCTCAGGACATAGAGATGAAAGTATGTTCTAGGCATGTAGGTGGTCTATCTTATTTGAAGGTAGGAATCTCAAGTTTGGGGGAACAGCAAGTAGGTAGCTTGGCTGGAACTGAACCTATAAAAGGAGAGAAGGAAAGTGAAAATAAACCTAGAAAGGTAAATAGAAAATGGATTGTAAAAAATCACAGAGGTAACAGGAAACTGGAAAGTTCTCAGGTAAGGACATGACAGGCCTCTGCTTTAGAAAGATTGCTTTGGTGCCTTGTGGCAACTAATCAGAGAAATAGATGAGGGGCCAGGAATCTAGATGAGAGGCTGGCATGATAGTCTGGGTAAGGTAACAAGGGTCTGAACCAGGGTGGGGGCCATATAAGTAGGGAACAGATGGAAGATATGGAATCAATAAGACTCTACAACTGGATATAGGAGTACCGGGGTGGGGAGAAAGAACCACCCTAGCTGACTTTGAAACTTTCTGGATCCCTTATAGGCTCTAGTGAACCTTGTATCTGAAGTATCAATAGACAATAGTATATCTTTGTAGGCATACCTATGACTTACTTGAGGATAGCTACTCATGGTTTGTGTAACCTTCATAGGTACTAAATGTAGTATGTGAAAATAAAGTAAGTTTTAAGATTAATTGGGGAAGATTTCATGGAGAATAGGGACTTCTGCTAGATCTAAAAAAGGGTAAATTCAAGAAGGGAAAGAAAAGATAATCCTCAGCATAGTGATTTGAAAGGCACTGAGATCTTTCAGTGTCATCCAGGCAGCCAGATGATGAATTTTCCAATATGGTGGGAGCTAATGTGGAACTTGGGGGGAGGGATTGTCAGGGAGCTGACAATGTGCCTCTAGAGGAATACTCTCTTGCCTTCTTGCTTTTTTGGGAATGAGATGGAAAAACTAGAGAGAATGTCAGGTTGGGAATAAAGGAAAGTATTCTAGGGATAAGATTATCAAGGCTCTTAGAAAACTTGTCAGCTGTTTGGTTTATTTTTTTGTATCCTGTTCTGTACAAAAGGTGTATCTAGGTGACCACTCCTTAATATGCAGGAGAAATAGCTATGAAATCAACCTTAGTCTGGTGTAGCTTAGTGACAAGGTCTTCTGAATGTGGACTCTAGAAGGCCAGGGTATTTGAAGGAAGCAGATATTAGGGTAAGGCTGAGACAAGTAATCCTACTTGGAGAGGGGGAAGGTCAGCTGGAGGTCCAGAGATGACAAGCAACAAGTAACTAGACAGGAAGCAGTGGACTTCAAAAGACAACTTGCTTGCTGAGTTTACAGTGGTTGTGGCAGAAAGAGAGCAAAGGAGTGGTATCCCAGTTGTCCCTGAACCCTGATGTTTGAGAGGAGCAACAGTCAGCCTTGGAGAAGGCACCAAGGTATGTAGCTTCAGGAGAAAGCTAGATTCCATAAAAACCAGAACATGCTGAAGGAAGAGAAGGAAAAGACCTAGAATCAAAAGGTTGCAGATATAGAGCTGAAAGGAGTCTTGGAGGTATCCCTTTCACTTAGGAAAGGAAGAGACAAGGGCCTCAGGAAGGTTTAACTTTCAAAGCTCAAAGTGGAGGCAGGATTCAAACTTGGATTTTGTGACTCCCAGTTATGATCTTGCTCCAAACTACAAAAAAAGCCCCTCAGGAGGAACAGAGGAAGACAGGGACAGATAAGGCTTAGGATTGAGTTTATTAGGGATTATGAAGAAGTATTCCAGATCTAAGTCATCTTGGCTGCTTCTGCACAAGCACAAGTTCCCCAGGCCAGTTGGATCTTATGAGAGAGGCAGGAAGAAAAAGCCTCAATAGAAGGACCTGATCTCCACAGGACCCTCAGACACAGCCCAAAGCAGATGAGGAAGACAGCAAACAGGTAGCTGGGGCTAGGAGGGGGGAGAAGTAGCATGTCAGTACCTGGGGCCCAGCACTGAGCACATCATGCTAGTTCAAGCTGTGGACCAGAACAGTACAGTAAGATGCATCAGGCAGCTAGGTGGCATGGTGCATACAGCAATGGCCCTGGAGTCAGGAAAACCTGAGTTCAAAGTGGCCCTCAGATACTTAGTAGCTGACTAGGAAGTGAAGTAGGATAACAGAAGAGAGACTAGAAATCCTTTAAGTCAGCTGATTGTGGCAACTGATTTTTCCTTTTACTATAATTTTTCCCCCTAATCCAAAGATGACTTTTGAACCTGAGTGACTAGAAGAATGGTGGTACTATTAACAGGAAAGGTAGCCTAAAGAAGTTTTTGTAGTTGGCAAAACTTTAGAATTCATCTAATTTATTTTGCAGATGAAACTGAGCATCTTCCCCACAGTCCCATAGACAGTGAGTAAAAGAGTAGGGGTTTAAATGGAGTCTTCCACCTCCTAATCCAGGAATTTTAAAAAATGTGAACTATTTTCCATTGCCTACTGGTTGTGTGTGTGTATGTATATGTGTATCTGTCTGCATGTGTATATAGCTTCTAAATCTACAGGAAAGCAATTAAAGAAGTGGTGATAGAAGGCAGAGGACATTAAGTCCTTTTTTTTTTTTTCCAGTTCCTTGAAGCCCTGACTCTGCACATGTCCTGCAGAATTTCTCTGAGATTACAGTCGGCCTTCATGGACCTCATGCCTCAGGTCCTTGGTCTCCCAACCAGTATACAAGACGATCTCCAACAGGCTTGCTGTGACATGGAGGAGCTTCATACCACCTTTTCCACAAGTGGTAGTTTTCAAGATCTAAACAAGCATCATCTGATACTTAGCCAGTTAAAGCTGACCAAAGCCCAGGGAAGCTTAGAAAAATTGCTCTGTTTCTTAGAAAGTGATATTCCTTCTGGTTGGATTGCAGGATCATTTCCCCCCTTCTGAATATTCCTTCCCAGAGGTAGCAGTTCCTAAAGAAAAAGCATCTTGAATTATCATATGGAATTGGGGTGATCTTTATTGTACTCTTTATACTTTTCAAATTAGGATAATAAAGTTGCATTAAAAATTTAATTTATTCATCCTTTGTGGGTTATTCAAATGCAAAATAGGAGACCATAAATTTGGGGCAGCTGGTGATAGGGTGCAGGGCCTGGAGGCAGGAAGACCCAAATTCACATGCTGACTTCAGACCTTCACTACTTGTGTGACACTGGGCAGGTTACTTGACCCCTATTTACCTCAGTTTCCTTGCCTGTAAAATGGGGATAACAGCACTTACCTCCCAGGGTGAGAGGAGGATCAAACGAGACAATAATTGTAAAGTGTCTGGCACATAGTGTGTGTGGGTTTTTTTTTTTCCACCCATTAGTGGCCTATTCAAGGCCATGAACTTTCTTTGAGTTCTCTACTCCTCCCCCTCCCTTGAAGGGGGAGGAGCAGCAGGATGGCCCTTGGTGCAAAGTCACCTGTCTATTTTGGAGATAATGAGATTAGTTCTGGAGGGTTTTGGTTCAGGGCAAAGGTATGAGTCCTATGTGGCTTGCTTTCTCAGCAGAGCTAGAAAGCTTAAACTATAGATTCTGAATAACTCACAAAATGCTCTCAGCTCCTAGGTGACAGATTGATCAATTATCCAAAAGTTCCCTCCCCTACTGCAGAGTATGACAAACACCAGCTCAGGACACGATTAGCCACATCTATCGTGGCTTTTTAAAAAAAATTTATTTTCAGTTTTAACATTCCCTTCCATAAGTTTTAAATTTTCTCCCCCTTCCTCCCCAAGACAGCATGCAATCCAATACGGGCTCTACACATACATTCCTATTAAATATTTTCACATTAGTCATGTTGCATACAAGAACTATAATGAATGGAAGAAACCATAATGAATAAAAGAAAACAAGAGAAAAGAGTTGCTTCCATCTACACTCCAACTCCGTAGTTCTTTCTCTCTATGTAGATGGCATTTTCCATCATGAGTCCTTTGGAAGAGTTTTAGGCCCTTGCATTGCTGAGAAGGGCTGAGTCTATCCAAATGAGTCCTTGTATACTGCCGCTATTCCTTTGTACAGTGTTTTCCTGGTTCTGCTCACTTCACTAAGCTTCAATTCACATAAGTCTTTCCAGGTTTTCCCAAAGTCCGCCTGCTCATCATTTCTTATAGCACAATAATATTCCATTGCATTCATATACCACAACTTGTTCAGCCATTCCCCAACCCCTCAATTTCCAGTTCTTAGCCACCACAAAAAAAGAGCTGCTATAAATATTTATGTATGTACAGATTTTCCCCACTTTTATGATCTCTTTGGGTGATAGCCCTAGAAGTGGTATTGCTGGGTCAAAGGGTGTGCACATTTTTATAGCCCTTTGGGCAGTTCCAAATTGCTCCCCAGAATGGTTGGATCAGCTCACAGCACCTATAATGAATTAGCGTTCCGACTTTCCCACATCTTCAACATCTAGCATTTCCTTGTTGTCATGTTAGCCAATCTGATATGTGTGATGTAGTACCTCAAAATTGTTTTGATTAGCATCTCTAATCAATAGTGATTTAGAGCATTTTTTTCATATGGCTATAGATAGCTTTAATTTCTTCCTCTGAAAACTGCCCATTCATATGCTTTGACCATTCCTCAGTTGGGGAATGACTTGTATTCTTATAAATTTGACTTAGTTCTCCATATGTTTTAGAAATGAGGCCTTTATCAGAGATACTAGTTGTAACCTATTGTTTTAAAAAAATGCAAATAGCCAGCAAAAATGTAAAATGACAGAGAGACACTTAACTGTGCTACTCATCAGAAAGCAACAAAACAGAAGAGAGAATGAATGTAATTCCTCATTGTTCCAGCAGTTTCTCTCACTATCCAAAACTGAGTAGCACCACGTGCTCTAGGGCTTAAAGCTGCCTCTTCAGCTGGTCCCTTTCCTCTCTAATTCATCCTTTTTCCCATTCCTAAGAGATTTAAAAGCTGTCACTAAAGTAGAAAACTAAGTCCATATTCCAGAATCTTTCAACCTCTTCTCAGGCTAGAAAAGAAATAAAACTCCCAGGATCTTTAGTAATTTCGGCCACCTCACAAGGCACCCAGCTCACAAGGCAACACTACTATAAGGGGCAGAGTTAGCAATTATGTGTTTTTCGAACCTGTTCTGGGTAAACTGGCCTGGACATGTGGTACGGTGTAAAGAATCATTGACTTGACTTTTCCCCCCACATTCCTTCCTGCTGCTTCCAGGTGATGATCACAATTCCCCCACAGCATGGGCTCTATGAAGGTGGGATACCTTCCCTCTCCCCTCTTTTGTCCCAGCTCCAACAAATGAGCTTGGGGTCTCCTGAGTTTCTGCATCTCTGTTTCAGGTGCTGGTGGTAAACCCACACAAACCTTAAGCCATGATGGCAACCTTGGAGCCAGGATTGCAGGTGGGATGGTGTATGTCCCAAGTTCTTGTGAAAACTCCATGGAGTGTGGCCTGAAATGAGAAGCCAATTTTCTTTGCCTGCCTTTGCTCTTTCTTTTGTCTATTAGGCTGAAAAAAGGCCCTTTAAGACTAAGCAAATAGAGATATTTGGTAAATTTTATAAAACATTCATTTTCCTGAATTTGAAAAATTTTATTTTGGGTAATGTAACACTGGCTACCCTTGCCCTAGATGCCTGAAAGCCAACTCTATTACATTTCACCTCCTCTGGGGTTTTCCAGTACCCCTAAGGAGGTTGGGTATGTCTAGGTTCTCAGAAGATGGTTCCTGCTCTCAGTGATGGTGTGCCCCCAAGTGTGTATGTATGTTTACTGATGGGGAGAATCACCTACATTCATCTCCACTTACCCACTGTCAGATTAGCTTTTACAAAGAAATTTACTTCAAAGGAATAATCATAAATATAAGAAATTTCCCACAGATGAGAGGAATGATTCTTCCCTCCTTCACAGACATCAGTCTTTGGGGAGGAGAAGGGAATTAACTTCACTTCTCAATTCTTTTGGAGCACAATACTGGTTCCAAGTTCAAAATCTGTTTTGGGCTTGAGTCCCAGGCACCCTAGATTCTCCAGGTTTCCCTGCCAGGCTGGCTAGATGCAGCATCCCACCTGGAAGCCTGGCTCCAACATCTCCATGGTTTGAATGCAATTTTGTCCTAGGAAATAATGAGATAACATAATTAGATCACAGATACATGCTGAGTATTTAAGAGATTCTCCTCCCTGGTTCTAACATCTACAAACTTCATTGAACCAAATTTATGAAACTAGCCACAGGAAGGATGATATTGCACCAATATAAGAAGAATAATGACAATGCATAAATAGCAAAAACCCCACCAAAATGAAGCCAAACACTATGCAATTCTATTGGTCAATCTTGTCTTCAGAGAAGAAATGAGAAAAATATTTCCTTAGAAAGGGAGGGGAAGGTAGATGCAGAATGTTCCATATTCTGCCATACTTGGTAGGTTGTTGTATTTTCTTAATTATCTTTCTCTGTTACAAGGGAAATACCAAGGGAAGAAATCCAGAAATTGCTGTAATATAAAAACAAGCCAACATTAAACCTTTTTTTTCAAAAGGAAGAAAAGTTCAAACCCTTAGCCTCACACTATATTTTAACTAAACTTTACCTATTGTTTTGAAAGACTTCAGAACTCTGATCATAATAATGACAAACACAAAGTTCAAAATACCAAAGATGAAATATGCCCCTCACCTTCCGCCTGAGGTGATAACTTAAAATGCATAAAGACATCTATTTTCAGGCTTGGTCAATGTGGACATTTGTTTTGCTGGACTATGCATGTTTATGATGAGGATTTCATTTATTCGCTTTTTTCTTCAACAGGGCGGGGCCAAGGTCAAGTTATCATAGGGACATGTAAAAGCATAATGAAAAATTATTATTAATTGGCTGTTGTAAATACTACTAGTATGTGGAGAACATACTAAAGTTGCATAAAACACATTGGACCTTATTATTAATATGGAAAAAGCCGACCCTTCAATAACAATAGACCTATGGATTATCAAGAAGTATTCCAGATCTAAGTCATCTTGGCTGCTTCTGCACAAGCACAAGTTCCCCAGGCCAGGCGCATCTCATGAGAGTTCTCACTAGCCTCCAATATTAACATGGTAAAGTTTTCCTAGTTGAATGCTCCTTAAAGCTTGAGGCAATTGGGGGATCCAGAAAGATCTACCATAGGAGAATAATACAAGAACTAAACCTTGAAGTCAAGCAGGGACTCTCATGACATAGAGATGAAAGTATGTTCTAGACATGTAAGTGGTCAATCTTATTTGAAGGTAGGAATCTCTCAAGTTTGGGGGAACAGCAAGTAGGTAGTTTGGCTGGAACTGAACCTATAAAAGGAGAGAGGGAAAGTGAAAATAAACCTATAAAAGTAAATAGAAAATGGATTGTAAAAAATCACAGAGGAAACTGGAAAGTGTGGAAAGTTCTCAGGTAAGGACATGACGGGCTTCTGCTTTAGAAAGATTGCTTTCATACCTTGTGGCAACTAGTCAGAGAAATAGACAAGGAGCCAGGAATCTAGATGAGAGGCTAGCATGATAGTCTGGGTAAGGTAACAAGGGTCTGAAGCAGGGTGGGGGCCATATAAGTAGAAAGAAGGGAACAGATGGAAGATATGGAATCAATAAGACTCTACAACTGGATATAGGACTGGGGAGGGGGAAGAATGAGGAAGTTGGAACAACGACCAGGCTAAAAATTGAGGGTAACTAGAAGAATGGTGTTGGCAATGGTCACATACATCAAGAAAGGTGAGACAACATGTAACCTAATAAAACCCAAAAATCTAGTTTGGTTGGAACCTAATATTTACTAGTACATGTTTGGGGATATTAAAAAGCTGAAAAGGCTGGTACCATAACATGAGCCTAAGGCATTATAAATTTGTTTCTCTTTCTAGATACCACCTTCATCTAAAGAGATCATACCTGACAAAGCTCAACCATCAAAAGAAAGTGATTCATTGATGAATGCCAGTAGTGGTTACTCGAGCAAGGACGATGCCATAAGCCTCAGTAATGTGAGCACAAGGTCTGTGTCTGATGAAGAGAAAATCTGGTCTGAAATCCAAGAGGAGAAAAAACCACTAGAAGAATTAAAAATGACTGTGGACAAATACTTCCCACTCTCACCAAATGAGGGTCAGTGACTATCCAGCTACACACAATTCCTCTGGTCTTCTCCCTTATTCAGTTCTGCATTGGAGTGTAAAACAGTCTGGCTAATTTCTGATTAGACTGTTTCATGATGTACCCTATGACTTAGTCATCTAGCCTCCTTTATATGTAAAGTTGCTACTAATCACTTGCATGTAAGTTTATTTTTAAGAGTACAGCAGTCTTATGACTGTTACATATTCAGCTCTGAATAAGAATCTGATGCTGTTTTATGATTCTAGTGCCTGATGCTTTGGTTTAAGGAAAACGGGATGTCCTGATGGATTGGTCACATAGCATAGTTTAGCTTTCCTCACAACAGAAGCAAAGGGAATATCCTATGGATTGTCAAGGTCTCTAAGATTGGCTCACTACTGGTCTTTAGCCCCTCTTAATTCGAATGCCTCCCTCTGTTAATTACGCCCTATTTACCCTGCATATAGCTTGATTTGCATATATTTGTTTGCATGTTGCCTCCCCCATTAGACTGAGGGCAGGGACAGTCTTGCTGCCTCTTGTACTCCCAGCCTTTGGCACGTTGCCTGGCATATAATAGGTGCTTAGTAAATGTTAACTAAGTATGTTCAAGTAGAATTATTAATGCTTTTTTAAACATTCAAAATAGCTACTATCCAAGAAGCTTCAGAGGAAGACGGAGGTTATTTTGGAGACATGTCTTCAAAAGGCACAGCCTACTTCACATCACTAGGTTCTCTGCCAAGCCACCTCCAGCGCCAGGCATATAAGCATGCATTGGAAAATATCAGAGGTGCCAAGAACAACATCAGAAAACTCTTGTACCTTCTCTATGAAGCAATTGAATGGGTAAGATTTTGTATGCTCTAAGCTACTTCTAACACCAACCAGTTCCTTTCTAAGACCATTTTTAAAGAATCTAAGTTGGAAGGACCATTTAGCCATTTAGCATAAAAAGTCATATAGAGCCATTTAGTCCCTTGTCATTTAACAAGCAGTCACCCAACTTGTGTTTAATGACCTAGTAAAGAAGAACCCAGTCATTATTTCTTAAGGCAGCGCATTATAATTTGGTAAGTTGCCCCCACTCACTCCCTACACAATTCCTTTATGTATAATCTAAGTCTACCTCCCCCACCCCCCATTCTTCCTACTAGGAGCAGTAGATAAACAAACCAAAAAAAAAAAAAACCCTAACCTCCAGTACAGGCTAGCTCATTCAAGGACTTTAAAGTCTTCCTTTCTCTTGACTAATCATTGTCTATTCATCTGACATGGTCTTAAGGCCTGTCAACATTCTGAATGTTCTTTTGATCTCTATTCCATCAGTGTTGTTCTTAAAGTATAATGCCCAGAATGATCATATTAGAATCATTTGATTCTGGCCAGGGCTTAAACCCTATGTTGGGGACATTGCCTCTCAATACTGCCCAAGATTGTACAAGGGGGTACAAGCTTTGATGGATACTGACCTTATTTGTTATGCTGCACTGCCAGGTCTTTACCCACCTAACAAGGTAGACCAGGAGGTGCAGGGGTGGTGGTATGTGTGGGTGATTGGGGGGGATGGTAAAGTGGTAGAAGCAATCTTCTAGATTCCACTTAAGCCATGCTAGCCTTTCCATTGCGGCAATTATCTTTTTATGGCATGTATAAGAGGATGGTCTCCAACTATAGGGAAGGAATTATAAATTGCTGACTCATTAATAAATGCAGCATGCCTCAGTTCTGAAGAACACTGTTACAAGGCAGACCTATATCTTCAAGCTTTCCAAATGCTTTGTTCCACCAGGCTTATCAAAGAAAGCAAGATTCTGAGGATGGGCAGAATTGCCATAAGGCCCTATTTGAGCTGTGGATCAAGTGGAGTAGGAGGCTGTTCGAAAATGTCGATGGCAATACAAAGGTATCAGACTTACAGGCACATGGAAAATTAATGTCAAATTGATATCTCTTTGTAGATCGGATGGGTGACCTCAAGAACATTTGTTTAGTGTTGCTCCTATGTATTGCAAATGCCCAATTGCCTCAAGCTTCAAGGAGCATTCAACTAGGAAAACTTTACCATGTAAATATTGGAGGCTAGTGAGAACTCTCATAAGATGCGCCTGGCCTGGGGAACTTGTGCTTGTGCAGAAGCAGCCAAGATGACTTAGATCTGGAATACTTCTTCATAATCCATGATAAACTCAATCCAATTGGGGGATCCAGAAAGATCTACCATAGGAGAATAATACAAGAACTAAACCTTGAAGTCAAGCAGGGACTCTCATGACATAGAGATGAAAGTATGTTCTAGACATGTAAGTGGTCAATCTTATTTGAAGGTAGGAATCTCTCAAGTTTGGGGGAACAGCAAGTAGGTAGCTTGGCTGGAACTGAACCTATAAAAGGAGAGAGGGAAAGTGAAAATAAACCTAGAAAACTAAATAGAAAATGGATTGTAAAAAATGACAGAGGCAACAGGAAACTGTGGAAAGTTCTCAGGTAAGGATATGACAGGCTACTACTTTAGAAAGATTGCTTTCAGACCTTGTGGCAACTAATCAGAAATAGATGAGGGGCCAGGAATCTAGATGATAGTCTGGGTAAGGCAACAAGGGTCTGAAGCAGGGTGGGGGCCATATAAGTAGAAAGAAGGGAACAGATGGAAGATATGGAATCAATAAGACTCTACAACTGGATATAGGACTGGGGCGGGGGGGGGGGGGGGGGAGAATGAGGAAGTTGGAACAACAACCAGGCTGAAAATTGAGGGTAACTAGAAGAATGGTGTTGGCCAATATGTAAGACCTGAAGCCAATGTATATTTTAACAGATCACAAGAATAGGTTAAGATGAATTGGTAGACAACATGGCATGTTCCTAACATAACATTAAACATGTCAAAAGCTGGAATCTTCAGGAAGTCTTGGATTACAGAGCCTTTGGAAATAATACTCTATGAAACTCAAGACCTTAAGGCAGCTATATCGACCATAGGTCTGACTTACTATAGGGTAATTGTGTCCAACAAATCACAGGAGATTAAAAGAAAATGGCACCATGCTTTAGGGTTCAAGGTAAACTCAATTCTCAGACCTCAACACTTCTAATGGCACTTTAGTTACCAATTACTTATGCATTAACTACCCTAGCTGACTTTGAAACTTTCTGCATCCCTCAGAGGCTCTAGTGAACCTTCTATCTGAAGTATCAATAGACAATAGTATATCTTTGTAGGCATACCTATGACTTCCTTGAGGGTAGCTACTCATGGCTTGTGTAGCCTTCATAAGTACTAAATGTAGTATGTGAAAATAAAATGGCAAAAAATAAAGTAAGTTTTAAGATTATTTGAGGAAGATTTCATGGAGAATAGGGACTTCTGCTAGACCTAACAAAAAAAAAAGGGTAAATTTAGGCAGGGGGACAGAAAAGATAATCCTCAGCATAGTGATTTGAAAGGCACTGAGATCTTTCAGTATCATCCAGGCAGCCAGATGATGACTTTTCCAATATGGTGGGAGCTATTGTGGAACTTGGGGGGAGGGGTTGTCAGGGAGCTGCCTTTTACAATGTGCCTCTAGAGGAAGATTCTCTTGCCTTCTTGCTTTTTTGGGAATGAGACGGAAAAACTAGAGAGAATGTCAGGTTGGGAATAAAGGAAAGTATTCTAGGGATAAGATTATCAAGGCTCTTAGGAAACTTGTCAGTTGTTTGGTTTATTTTTTTTTATCCTGTTCTGGATAGAAGCTGTAGCTAGGTGACCACTCCTTAATATGCAGCAGAAATAGCTAAGAAATCAACTTGAGTCTGGTGTAGCTTAGTGACAAGGTCTTGTGAATGTGGACTCTAGAAGGCCAGGATATTTGAAGGAAGCAGATATTAGGTTGTGGTTGTGGCAGAAAGAGAGCAAAGGAGTGGTATCCCAGTTGTCCCTGAACCCTGATGTTTGAGAGGAGCAACAGTCAGCCTTGGAGAAGGCACCAAGGTATGTAGCTTCAGGAGAAAGCTAGATTCCATAAAAACCAGAACATGCTGAAGGAAGAGAAGGAAAAGACCTAGAATCAAAAGGTTGTAGATATAGAGCTGAAAGGAGTCTTGGAGGTATCCCTTTCACTTAGGAAAGGAAGAGACAAGGGCCTCAGGAAGGTTTAACTTTCAAAGCTCAAAGTGGAGGCAGGATTCAAACTTGGATTTTGTGACTCCCAGTTATGATCTTGCTCCAAAACTACAAAAAAAAAGCCCCTCAGGAGGAACAGAGGAAGACAGGGACAGATAAGGCTTAGGATTGAGTTTATTAGGGATTATGAAGAAGTATTCCAGATCTAAGTCATCTTGGCTGCTTCTGCACAAGCACAAGTTCCCCAGGCCAGTTGGATCTTATGAGAGAGGCAGGAAGAAAAAGCCTCAAGAAAAGGACCTGACCTCCACAGGACCCTCAGACACAGCCCAAAGCAGATGAGGAAGACAGCAAACAGGTAGCTGGGGCTAGGAGGGGGGAGAAGTAGGATGCCAGTACCTGGGTCCCAGCACTGAGCACATCATGCTAGTTCAAGCTGTGGACCAGAACAGTACAGTAAGATGCATCGGGCAGCTAGGTGGCATGGTGCATACAGCAATAGCCCTGGAGGCAGGAAGACCTGAGTTCAAAGTGGCCCTCAGATACTTAGTAGCTGACTAGGACGTGAAGTAGGATAACAGAAGAGATACTAGAAATCCTTTAAGTCAGCTGATTTTGGCAACTGATTTTTCCTTTTGCTATAATTTTTCCCCCTAATCCAAAGATGACTTTTGAACCTGAGTGACTAGAAGAATGGTGGTACTATTAACAGGAAAGGTAGCCTAAAGAAGTTTTTGTAGTTGGCAACAACTTTAGAATTCAACTAATTTGTTTTGCAGATGAGATTGAGGTATAAAATATCTTCCCCACAATCCCACAGGGAATGAGTAAAAGAGTAAGCATTTAAATGGAGTCTTAGTATGCCTAATCCAGGATTTGTGTAAAAAAAAAAGTTCCAACTATTTCCAATTGCCTACTGGATATCTATGTGTGTGTGTGTGTATGCCTTCTAAATCTATGCCAAAGCAATTAAAGAGGAGGTGATAGAAGGCAGAGGGCATTATTAATTAGGTCTTTTTTCAGAAATCTAGAATTAGTGCTTAAATGGGCAACAGCTGCATACTTACTAAAGTCTGTCTGTCCTCTCTTTTTCTTGCAGCTCTTGGAAATCCTGGCTCTGGCCATGTCCCATGGCATGGCTCTGAAATTACAGTTGGCCTTCATGGACCTCATGCCTCAAGTCCATGCCTCTCAAGCAGTGTACAAATACAAGACAAGCTCCGACTGGCTTTTCATGCCATGCAGGACATTTACACCACCCTTTCACTAAATAATAGGTTTGAAGATCTAGACAACTATCGTCTGACTCTGAGCCAATTCCAGCTCACTCAAGCCCAGGGAATTATAGAAGAATTGTTTTGTTTCTTAGAAGGTAGTATTCCTTCTGGTTGAAGTGTAGGACCATTTTCCCCCTCTCAATATCCCATCACAGGCAATGGCATTCCTTAAAGAAAAAAAATCTTGAAATAAGATATGGAATCAGGTTGATACTTTCAGATTCATGGCGAACGGTCTTATGCCAGTTCATACTTAATAACTGCACTCTGTATATTTTTCACATTATGCAAATAAAGTCACATTGAAAATTATTTGATTTAGCATTTGTGGATTATTTAAATGCAAAATAGGTGATCCTAGATTTGGGGCAGCGAGGGATAGAGTGCAGAGCCTGGAGTCAGACACATTCAAATATGACCTCAGACCCTCAATAGCCGTGTGATCATGGGCAGGTAACTTAACCCCTATTTGCCTCAGTTTCCTCATCTATAAGGATAACAGTACCTACCTCCCAGGGTTGGAGAGAGGATCAAATGGTTGAATAATTGTGCAATGCTAAGCAGTGCTTGGGACACAGTGTGATTTCCCTTCCCCCCATGCGGGGCTTATTCAAGGCCATGGAACTTTCTTTGATTTCTCTGCTACCACTACACCTCCCTCGAAGGGGGAGGAGCAGCAGGATGGAGAAAATCCAAAGGCCCTTGCTGCAAAGTGACCCATGTGTTTTGGAGATAATGAGATTAGTTCTAGAGGGTTTTAGTTTAGGCCAAAGGTGTTAGTCCTATGTGGCTTCCTTTCTCAGCAGAGCTAGAAAACTACGGATTCTGAATAACTCATAAAATGCTCTCAGCCCCTAGATGATGGATTGATTGCCAAAAAGGGGATGATCTGAGATATCATCAACTATCCAAAAGTTCCCCCTACTTCATAACAGTAGAAAAAAACACTAATTCAGAGTGGGGGGGGGGGAGCGGGGGTTGAGCCAAGATGGCAGCATGAAAACAGGGACATGCTTGAGTTCTCCCCAAATCCCTCCAAACATCTGAAAAAATGACATTCTAGAGCTACAAACCCACAAAATGAGAGTCTTTGGGGAGGAGAAGGGAATTAACTTCACTACTCAATTCTTTGAGCACAATACTGGTTCCAAGTTCAAAATCTGTTTTGGGCTTGAGTCCCAGGCACCCTAGATTCTCCAGGTTTCCCTGCCAGGCTGCCTAGATGCAGCATCCCACCTGGAAGCCTGGCTCCAACATCTCCATGGTTTGAACTCCTAGTCTAGTTGTTACCACCACTGGAACCCAAAATGGAGGACAAACAAGACAAAATAGTAACAAACAAAATGAAACCTATTTCTTGGAGGAACAGTAAAAGAGCATGGGGAGAAGGTTTTCCACTTCCTGGTTCAATTTATGGCTCCTGAGTTGTGGGTGAATGATGGTCTTCAATCTCTGGATGCAACAGGAAAGACCAGGCAAGAAAGCTCTCAAGACTACCCGTGTCTGGTCAGACGTAACCTGGTCTGCTTGTGTCAACCAAAGGAGACCACACACACACCCCCCACTCCTATCCATGTGGTAGGAGAAGCAGGGTGCTTCTGTTGGGTGATCTGGACATGCTCTAGTCCCATTAGAGGAATAACTAATCTTCATGTGTACATGTGGGATTGCATATAATACTGTATCACCAGCTCTTTGGGAATTTACTGTATCATACTGGAGGAGCAAGCAAAAGGACATTGAGCAGAGAGAACTGCTCTCAATTTAGGACAGGGACTGTGTTAAAAATACAACCTTGCCAACTTGCCAGGGACAGCAAATTACAAAAGGGAAATGGGGCTTGACCAGGTCACCTAACATGGAAGTACCATGATTCCCAGAATTCTCCTAGCACAAAGATGGGAGATCCCTCCTTTGACTGGTTTCATAACCAGAAGAGATTGGACCTTTATACTTAACCATAGTGGGATAATTTCTTTCCTGACCACTATCTCCTATGCTTCCAAAGGGTAAATATCACAGTTCACCCATAGTATGAGCCTCATACCATCCTGAGACCTCTCTGCTATCCTAGCTCCAAGAAATGGGACGAGGATCTCTGTTCTGTGTTGTTTGTCCTTCTGAACCTGGGTGTTCAAGTCATGGCAACCCTGAAGCCAAGACTGCAGGTGGGATGGTGGAGCCAGCTAGCTCGGCAAGAAAACCTTGAAAAGCCAGGGTGCCAGCACTTGGTCCCTGGGAGGTTTCGAAGTAGAATTTAGGACTATGCTATACAGGAACTGAGCTAAACTGTGAACCTAACTACCTCCCTGCCCCTTAAAACCCCCTTTTCCTTCATTGAAGTGGTAAAAGGTATGAGGAGTGCTACACCTTACAAGCTTTTTAGGGTGAGGGGTAGTGGCTCTCTACATAATATTAAACCTTTGAAGTACATAGCTTTGAAAACTTTTTTTAATTAGAGACTTGAAATCAAGACTTTGGGTCTAGTTCTAGGTCAGTCATTTATTAGTTTGTGTGACTGGCAAGTCATTTACTTCTTAATCTCTCAATCTATAAAAGGCAAGGAGAGTGGACTAGATGGTCTACAATGAATCTTCCAGCTCTAATACAATGGAGGTCAGTGGACCTATGGCATCATAAAGTTGCATGCACTGGTAAAAGGGGATAGATAGGATTAATTGGATACAGACAAAGGAAGCAAACTTCTAAGGACCAGATGCTCAGTCTCCATGATAGTGGAAGACCAGGCAGCATGATTTGGAAGCCTATAGTTTTTCTCAGTTGTGGGGCAAGGGCTGTATTTCTTCAGGCCCTAAATTGGGGATTCTAAAGTAGAGACATCTGAACTTCTTATAAGCTAAAACCCAGTAACACTTATTTGTAGGGTGAGAGGGGTGCCCTTCCATCCCCGCTGGGAAAACAGGTTCTAGAAGGAAAAAGGCTTAATGGTCTTGCCAAAGTGAACCTGCCAGCTAGAAGAGGAAGGGAATGAGCATTTATATAACACATCCTCTGTGCTAGGCACTGTAGGAGCAGGCCAAGAATCCAGTCCAGACAGAATTCTCCTTTGGAAGTTCAGAACTAGAACTGGAACAAATAAGGGAAATTAAAAGTGAGGTATAATTACCCATGTTTTTATTCATAGCACCATTTGTTATATTTCCTTTCTTCTTTATTTTAATACACATATAGATTACCCTGTAGTGGTTACCTCTCGGATGCTTAAAATTTTTCTGTGCTGCTATCAGGGGACAAGGAAAGGCAGGAGGGAAAATAATGCTGGGACTGTCCCACAGAATAAGCTGGGTAATGGGAACTCAGGCTGGAGTGGTAATAGGAGTGAGAAACTAGCAGGGAGAATTAAGGTGCACTATTTGGTTTGGTTTGGTAATCATAACTAAACGGTAATGGTAATTATAATTAAAATCTAGGAAAGCAGGAATAATGGAGTTCGGTGGACCTGTGGCATCATAAAGTTGCTCTTCTTGGTCCTATAAGGAAAGAAAAGACAAATCTAAACATAGTGATCTATGCAATTTTGTCCTAGGAAATCTTTGTCAGTTAAGTGTCAATGTCAGTTCAGGAAAGTTCCTGAGAAGGGAAGAATTTCTAGTTTCCTCAATTGGCAGAGCTTTAAGGTAAATCAGGTTGTTTCTAAGTAGTTTTTATCACTACTCGAGACAGTTTTGACCCAAACATGACCCAGGCACCCATGATGTACGCACAGATACTTGGGATATTCTTCCCTCCCCCAGCATACCCTGACTGCCCCAGATCATCTTTTGGCAAATACCCCTTAGAAGGCTCCAGGCTCTGAAGCAATGGCCAACAAGAACTCAGCTGTCCTTTCATTCTACATCCACTCACATAGGATTGAATAGGCATGGATGAGTTTCAATCAGCATCACAGATCTCAGTCTTTCACTCCAAACCCAACACTCTTTCCCACTTATTTCTGTAAAGGGCACCACTATCCTTCCAGGCACACAGCTTTACACCCTTGGTGTCATCTTTGATTCCTCATTCTCAAAGTACATATTAAAGCAATCACCAAATTTGGTTTCTAATTCTACAATAGCTCTCAAAGCTGTGCTCTTCTCTCCACTCACATAACCAGTACTCCAGGGTAAGCCCTTATCACCTCTCACCTGGACCTCTGCAATAGCAGCCTATTTGGTCTTCCTGCCTCAAGTCTGTTCCCCTTCAATCTTATTTACTTGCACCCAAGCTGCCAAAGTGATATTTCCAAAGCCTAGGTCTATGGCACTTCCCTGCTGAATAAACTTCAGTGTCTCCTTATTACCTGCAGGATAAAATAGTGTATTATTTTCTGTTTCCACCTGGATGTAATATCTCCTACTGGTGGAAAAGTTCCCCTTCAAAGTTACATGGTGGGGGTTGGGGGTGGAAGGTGTGTCCCCTAGGTCTTATTCCACATCTGCTCTGAGACTTGCCTGCTTCTCCCTAGATAATTTTGTATTATAATTTGAAAGCCTTTTACAGGTTTACATTTAACACTGCCTCTGGGCTCCCTTCCTAACTCACCCTCATAGATTGGGTCCCCAAAAGGATAAATGCTACATCAGGGTGTGAGGGTAATCCTGTGGGTCTATATTCCTACAATTCACAAGCTTCCACCAAGTTTGCTTCCCATTAACAATTAGCCTGCAGATGCAATTAGCTGTTGGCAAAGGCATTTACTAAGAAAGCATAGCAAAACCAGGGGTTATAAATATTCCTCTCCATAAACCTAGGGTACACTTTCCCCATACATAAATACAGTGTCCATGGGAAGAGTGGGCAGTAATAGGGAGGCACATGTGAACGGAAAGTATAGCAAAGGCAACTCCTAACTCTTGCAACTGCAAGACCTAAAACCTCACATGGCTCCCTTGGGTGCAGACTTGGCTGCCAGGAGTCCCCTTTCTCAAAGCAGCTTCCTCTCTTGGGTGACTCTGTGTCATGTTTGTCTTGAGGACATCTCTGTTTCCACCTGGATGTAATGTCTCCTACTGGTGGAGAAGTTCCCCTTCAAAGTTACATTGGGCGCGGGGTAGAAATGGGTCCCCTATGTCTCATTCCACATGTGCTCTGAGACTTGCCTGCTAATCCCTAGAGCTTAGCTATTTAAAGCTTCCATGGGTATATAATTAATTTGTTTGCTGGGCTAACCATGTTTCTTATCACAGAACACCATCATAAAGGGATCAGTGGGTGAATATACCTCCTTATTCCTCTTATGTGGTCTTTATTGTTTATCATTACACCAACTGGAGGGAAGGCATCCCCTTCCTTTATATACATTAATCCCCCTTTTGTACTCTATGATCCAATCAAACTGGTCTTCCTATTCCTCACATATGATAATCCATCTCTCATCTCTATGCCTTTATACTGGAATGTATGTCTTCATTTTTTCTTCGGATTCTTTACTCAAGCACCACAGTCTACAGGGAGCCATTTTTGGTCTCCCTGCTCCCTCCCAAAATTACCTTTAATTTTTTATATGGACAATCTATCTATCTATATGCGCGTGTACATGTATGTATGTATATTATATATATCTTTTCTGTGAAGGTATGGTTTCATTTCTGTTTTTCTATTCCCAGCACTTAGTACATTGCTGGCACTTAATACCATGCTTGTTGATTGATCATGTGTATTAGGAGGGCAGAGTTTATAATCTCAAAGAGGATCATAAACATGTCTGAAAGGTTCGGAACCGCCGGATATAAGAAACTCTCAAAGTAGAAGGCAGAAGAATCAAAACATATATTTAGGCTCCACAGTAACCAACCCATGAACCAGAAACCCCATTTTGATATATTGATCAAAAGCTTCCAGGCCCAATAAGTACGCCTGGAAAGAGTAACCAGGAGGCTACAGAGAAGCATGATTGCGTAAAGCAAAATCATACTTCCCCCTCTATGGAAAAAGGATTACCCACTGGCCTGAAGTCTTTGTTCAGCTTCCTCCCGTAGGTCAGCTCTGCTACTGGCAGCTCCTGCTTCAGCTGTGGCTGTGGCCACAGCAGCCTCTGGCTCCAATGGGAACTGCTTTTAACCATCCGGCTTCTGCGGGGGTGTAAGGTATGCCGGGGAAAGCACAGGTTCTTTCAATTTGCTTAAGCAAGGTGAAGGGGTTGACCAGGAAAGCACAGGTTCTTTCCATCAGCTTAAGCAAGGGAAGCAAGGTGAAGGGGCCGACAAGCTTACTCCAGTCCAACATACAAACAGTATTCAGTTCAGGGGAAAAAGCCAAACTAGTGAAGGGCACTTGTTGACTAAGTGCTAAGGAGCCCATTTTTGGTTGCCAACACATCATGGGAGAGAACTTGCAAATCCATGAGATCACAGATACATGCTGAGTATTTCAGAGATTCTCCTCCCTGGTTCTAACATCTACAAACTTCGTTGAACCAAATTTATGAAACTAGCCACAGGAAGGATGATATTGCACCAATATAAGAAGAATAATGACAATGCATAAATAGCAAAAACCCCACCAAAATGAAGCCAAACACTATGCGATTCTATCGGTCAATCTTGTCCTCAGAGAAGAAATGAGAAAAATATTTCCTTAGAAAGGGAGGGGAAGGTGGATGCAGAATGCTCCATATTCTGCCATACTTGGTAGGTTGTTGTATTTTCTTAATTATCTTTCTCTGTTACAAGGGAAATACCAAGGGAAGAAATCCAGAAATTGCTGTAATGTAAAAACTAAAGCCACCGTTGAACCTTTTTTTTCAAAAGGAAGAAAAGTTCAAACCCTTAGCCTCACACCATATTTTATCTAAACTTTACCTATTATTTTGAAAGACTTCAGAACTCTGATCATAATAATGACAAACACAAAGTCCAAAATACCGAAGATGCAATATGCCCCTCACCTTCCGCCTGAGGTGATAACTGAAAATGCATAAAGACATCTATTTTCAGGCGTGGTCAGTGTCGAAATTTGTTTTGCTGGACTATGCATGTTTATGATGAGGATTTCATTTATTCGCTTTTTTCTTCAACAGGGCAGGGCCAAGGTCAAGTAATCATAGGGACATGTAAAAGCATATTGAAAAATTATTATTAATTGGCTGTTGTAAATACTACCTAATCTTAATTTTTTCACTACCTAAGCTACATAGAAAATGACCTTCAACTGACAATGAAACGGGTTTTTTTTAGCCTTAAAAGCTTTTGGCTCAGTGTTTCTAAGCCTCTTGTTATGAAAATGTACCAGTGAAGCCTCTGTAATGCTGCTTTCCCCTGATTCCTTGTAGGCTGGACTTTTGTAGTTAGGCCACCATGAAGCAATATTGACAATTAAGAGACTTAGTTCCTTTGACCACTTAAATCTAAAGGATGATTTCATTGCTTCTTAGGGAAAATCTAGCCTAGATTCTGTCAAGTCCTTAGTAGATGTTACTTCCACCATACTGACTTAAGAGAAATCCCTTCCTCCTATAATATCCCATGCCATTCTAACTGACCTCTTCAGTGCAATTCATCGTATTCAAACTTGTCTTTATTTTTAGGTGCACTTTTCCTCATCTCCCAACTAGTCCTGAAGGCAGGCATTATTTCATTAAACAAATAGCCTTCAGTGTTTTACCACAGTATCTGCAACACAACAAACAAAGATTTAATAAATATTTGTTGGTCTGACCAGCAAAGCTAGAGAAATATTAATTTCAAACATTACATATTCATGCTACTTCACTTCGGTAGGGCCCTCACTGTAGCCCCTTTATTAATATACGAATTCCCCCACAATAAAAACCTTAAACCTCCTTTCTTCTCAAGCTTCCAACTAGAGGCCTATTTCCTATTGGTGGCTGACTTCAGACCCTACTTTACTTACATTTGCCCCTACCAGGCTTTTAAAGTATCATTCTATGTCTTATTCCAGCAAATTCCTAGGGAAGAAAAAACTTTCTATTCATTTTTTATCCACTTCTTTTACTCCTATTCATTTCTGCCACTGACTTGTAACCACACTACTACTCTCAACTGAAATTGCTCCCCCCCCCCCACCAAGATTACCAATTTCACAAGAATGTAAGGTAATAGCCTTAGAGAGAGGAAGGTGCCTTAGAAGCCGGCTGACCTAACAGATAAGGAAGCACAGAAATGTGAAGAGATTTGTCCAAGGTCACATAGCCAGTTGTTGGTAGAGCTGGGATTCAAAATTAATTCCTGATTCCAAATACAACACTTTCCACTGAGACTCCATTCCACGTCCTTTTTTTACACCTTATCCTTTTGGACCACCCTCTACTTCTGGATATTCTCTCTTCCCTGGAAGTATGTGTGTGTGAGTGTGAGTGTGTGAGAGAGATACAGACAGAGAGACAGAAACACTGCTCCCTCTTGGCGCTCTTCTTGTTTATCTATAGCGAGTTCCTTTGGGGATATTGAAATACTGAAGAAGATACAGGCCTTTGGCTTCCTGGTGCTGAGTTTTATTTAAACAAACATATATAATTAGACCAAGAATACTCGCACAGGGATGCCCATGGTAGCATCCCAGCAGGTGCTTGATGTGCAATTTCCCAAGTCATGGGTCTTCGGTCCCATGGAGCACACGCAGCCATGCTAAGGTCTGATCAGGCCTGGAAAGCCTTTCCAGGGTCTTTCCACAGGCCTCTTTTATTGGTTTATGTTACTTGTCCTTGAGCTATGCCTGACCAGTTATAGTTGCTTTTGAGACTGGCTGCATAGTTTTGGGACATTATAGTCTGCATCCTGGAAGGATTACATAAGCAAATGAAATACCAAGAGGAGGAGTTTATGTAAAGGGGTACACCCAGGGAACATCTCTGAGAGGAGCCCAGACTTGGGCCTACAATCATTCTCAGCCTCTTTTGATGGATCATCATCCAGATCCTGTCTCCCTAACTATGGGTTATAACCAAGGTGCTGTCCTGGACCCTCTCTCTGTCTCTGGCTCTCCCCACCCATATCAGCTCTCATGAAGTCAACATTCTACAAAGATCATTTGGGAGAGATGACAATGATGACTCTGCACAGCCCTGCCTCACTTATATCCAATGCACATGCAAATCATGACATCACCCTCATGATGTCATTGGTCCTCTTGGAGAATGAAGAGAGGAGGACTTCCAGAGCAGGAATCTCCCTCCACTGGTACTCTAAGGAAAAAATTAGTGATATAGATCAGAGAAATTAAACACACTACCAAGCCAGCTTAAAATATAATTGGGAAATATATAGCAAGATAAAGAAAAATGTAATGGAACATAGATCAAGTTAATATGTGTATTTCTAAGTTAATATGACATGAGGGGATGCTTATGGCTTTGCCAATGTCGCTGATATTAACATTACAATGTGTTTCTTATTTGTTGGCTATGAAAAAGTATTGGATTCAATCACGGCAATTAATGAAAATAAATGCAAGGGAAGGTGGCCTAGCTGTACCAGATCTAAAACTGTATTATAAAGCAGCAATCATCAAATCTACTTGGTACTGGCTAAAAAATTGGTGGATCAGTGGAACAGATTAGGTACACAAGACACTGTAGTCAATGATTATAGTGTTGTACCAGAAGCGAGCAAGACACACCACAGAGTATGAGTTTTAAGTGGAGAATTTATTAGCCGGCAGCCATTGGGGCACTGCACCACAAATCAATGGCCATGTGTTGGGGTGATGGCTTGGCTTATATAGGATATGTGGGGGTACAGGGCAGGGAAACAGGAACAAAGGTCCTGGCTGATAAAACATTCAGTCAGGTTATGGTACTAGTGGGAGAATCTCATTTACATTCCCTGGTGGAGTCACGGAACCCCAGGGATATCGGCTAGAAAGGTTATCCTTCAGTGGGATGGTCCTATCTATTGACATTCCTTGGTGGAGTCATGGAGTCTTAGGGGGTTTGCTAAATGCCAAAGATATCTGAGTCCATTCTTTCTGGGGGTGCTTGTCAGTAGCTAGGGGTTACTCAGGGGTTCCTAATTTTCCTTGTATTACATTCCCTACTTTTTTTTAATGGGGGGTTTCAAATGCTTGAAAAAGGAATGACCTGATGGGGCATAGCAATAAAATTAGGAGGCCAACCAAAACGCTAAGCAGGGGTGAGCCTGGGGAAGGCATGCATTTTGACAATGACAATAAAGGCAAGGCTCAGGCAGAGATTCTGGCCCAATGACAACGCTAGGTCGTTGGCCCCAGGGGAAGGCCAGACCCAGTTGGAAGACTCAAGGAGAGTCCAAGGAGCCTCCCCGGGTACTGCACACCAGAAATTTTAAAAAATGGTATAAAACATTCCACATTTCCCCCTTTTGGGTCAAAGGCAAACTGAAAGTTTCTCCTAAAGACGAATTAAAAGTATGGAAAAAAAAAAAACTCTATCTTCCACAGGGGTGAAGTTCTAAAATCCCTATCTAGGTGGAGTCAGGTTTTCCCTTTTCTGTATTTGGACATCCCCAGGGATGGGCAGACATTGTAAACTAACTATAAATAAGCAGAGGGAACATAATAAAAATTCAGGAAAACAGTCTTGAGAACACAAGGATTCAGAAGGGAAAAAAGCAGGTCTTTGCTCAGGTTCTGGTTCCGGATCCCGTGAGAAAGCCATCCGCATCCAGTGCTGTCCCTCTCAGGCTCTTGGAACTGCAGGGCGAGGTCTCCTATAGGCCCAGATGTCCACTCCTCACACGGGGTTCCCAGAACACATGTAATTTGATGATTAAAAAAAGAAACACAACATAGGTCCCAGCCACGCAGGGCTAAGTTCAAACAGATACAAGAAGTAGTTCAGTATCCCAGCCACACAGGGCTGAGTCCAAACAATGACAATAAAGTTTTTCCCATAATTCACAAACTGCACAATTACATTGGGTCAGGTACAGACCAATTACTTAGATGACTCACAATAGAGGGGGAGATTTGCATGTCACATGCTTTACATTCATAAATTGGATAGCAAGGAAACTTAAACCTGAACCATACAAAGTAATGCAATCATTATTAACAATCACATATAACATCATAAACTTTTAGCCATGCCATGTCTGTTGGATGGCATTTACAAATAGTCCACAAACCATCCTTAACAAAGCCAAAAAAGGTTTCCGATTCAATTCCAGCAATTAATTGCACATTTTGTATACAAAGTAACTTTAAATTAAGGTCACAATGTTCATTTAAAGCAGTATTTTAAAATCCCAGATGCCTGATTGTAGTTATCTGGTCCCTTGATAGTAAAAGAGAGTTCTGCCTCTCTGGTTGACATCTAGAAATTCTCAGACAATTTTAACTTACTCTAACTTACAGATACTTTACAAAGGAGATATATTTTCACTTATACCACTATCTTATACAATTTTCTTTTGCTAGCATCCAAATTTAAGATATTCTTACCAAAACACACTTATCAGCTCGAATTTCCAGAATTGATAAATTTTTAGAGCCAATCATACACATCTGTACGTAATTCTTAGGGGAATCAATCTGATCCTATTGCCTTTTTCGAAATTCGCTATCCCTTCCTTTTATTAGACATTGATCACGTTACATCTTTGCCTTATTTGCTTTGCTTAATTGTTTTCCCCTTTTGGAGGATGTTATCCCTATATTATTTCAATGTTTTATTTGGTCATGAACATAAGTTAAAATTGTAAGCTATTCACACCTGTATCAATATTCATCCATCTATTACCTAACAGATTTAGCATAGTGCTTACAAAAACTTCTTGATAATTTAAATTTGCTATGAAAGAAACGAGGGACTATGTCATATATCTTAACAGAAGGAAAGAACTTCCTTAGCTCTGTTTGATTCCAGGCATGAGTCATATCTGATAGCCAATCTTATAGTCACCAGGTGCTGAAAGCAGGCCTTAGGAGTAACCAGGTAGGGACTTTCCTTTTTAGAAAGGAAATAGCAGAGTTGGGAAATAAAGTCAGGAAGATCCTACCTAGGCTGTGTCCACGGTCGTTTTTAAGACTTTTCCCAGGCACAGACCTTTCAAGTTCTCAGCTTGCAATGCCTGCCATGCCATTACTGGCTTCATGTGACCTAGTCCTGTAATCAGAGCTTAAGACAATATTAAATTGTAGTCCCATAAAATCTTAAATAGCAAAATACATATCCTTCAGATAAGACTGCCCAAATTTCATTGAGCTAATAATTATCAAATCAAGCTACATAACTTTTCCATCTTCTAAATATTTCCTCACACTCATCTCCAACTTATTTTGACCATCTGAAACTATCATTCTTGGGTCAAGAGAGGCTTAGCTAACTCCCATTTGTCCCCAGACTTTCTTATCTGCCTTTCCTATTTTCCCTCAACCTTAATTTACCTTTCCAAATCGTTCAAACCCAGTACTCAGTCTTCCTTTACATTTCAACCATAAGACAAAACAATTCAAAAGTTAGTACTTTCATTGTCATAACTGTGTATACTGGAATCCCATTCCAGCTTCTTAAACACACAAAGACACAAAAAAGGGGATTTGTTTTTCGTGATAACTCATTCTAAAAAAATGAGGGAACACTAATTAAAAAGATCTGCCATCTCATCTCCCACTGAGGGTGGGTTCTTCTCCATCAGATGGCAGACTTCACTAATTAAACTACCAGGCCAAGCCCATCTCTTAGTCTAATCTTATCAATTTTTTTAAAGATGCCAGGTTGGAGGCTTCCTGACCCCTACCATCCTCTTATTGCTGCCCCTCCCCTTTCCTTCCCTTCTGACAGGTGGGCTAAGGTGAAATTCTTTTCTTCTTATCTAAACTAAGGGCAGGGAGGAGTAAGGAATTCAGACTGTCCTTTTGAACCTCCTTACTCAAAAAAGAACCTTGAATAAGACATTGAATGGGCCTTCAACCTCCCTCTCAAGGCTTCTATACATAAGCATTAATTCTAATAATTCTAATAAGGTTCTCACCCAGAAACTCCAAGAACTCACAATAGGTTTGAACTACAACCAATTGGCTTACAGGTGGAAATTCAGCAGTCCTTCTAAAATTATACAAAAAGATTTTACAGAACATTTTTCAAAAGTATTTTCCCTTCTTAAAGCAAAATAGCCTTTAAACATTTGGATTCATTCACAAATTAGTCCATAAACCTCCAGATTAACACACATAAATACATCTTTAGATGATACAGGCTTGAAAATCATACCCCTATATTTTTCAAGGTATTATAACAACACAATTCTTTGTTATTACAGACTTTCTAGATATCACAAAATCCTTTAGTCAAAAAGATGTTGTAATGGACCCAATTAAATTAGCTTTTATTACAATAACAAAGTTTACCAGGACTATTTAAAGCTTTGTCTATAGGAATCCCTCTACCCTGAAAACTTTCACAAGACTGAATATCTAAACGTCCTGGGTTCAGTTAACAACCTCAATTTCTTAATTAAATACAATTCTTAATCTAACAACATCCAGATTACAAGAGAAATTATTCTCTAACAGCAAAGGTAATGCGATGTTAACCAATTTGTATATAATAACAAATTTAGATATAAGTCCACCACGAGCAATTATCATGTATTTAAGCTTGAAACAGATTCCAATTAATTACCAATCTAGTGATCATAACTGAGTTTGGTAAGCAAATCAAATCTGATTCATAACCACTAGTGGTAACATTTTAATTTCTAAGGCCCAATACTCTCTGCATTGAAAAAGAAAAGGTTACTGTTATAAAACCACATTTTAACAAAACAGTTGATTTATAACAAGAACAATTTCAACTGAACTTCCAGACAAAACTTGGAGGTAACAAATACTTAGGTTACAGCAATTGGCCAACTTCTTATCCTAATGCAACTCTAACAAAATATTTTTATATTATAGAAATATAACGATGCCCTAAACATTATTATGTATGTAAAATTTGAACCACTCATTTCAGGCTAGGTAGATACATTTCTAAACCAAATAGGACAGTTTAAAATTACCAACTTTTCATCCCATCCTTTAAAGCATCCAATTCACATAATCAAACTCAAATTAAAATACAGTATAATTTTAGAAATACAGAAACAATACATTTCAGATGACATCAATTGCATTTCCAGATACAATATAGGAATTGTTGGTCTTATTACTTGTGATATTATATATTAATGCATTAATATATAAATACATGTATCACATATATTAATACATTAACATCTTAAATACATTTTATTTAGCTGTATATTCTTCAGCACCACTACCTCTGGCCAAGATATTAGGAACTTTTGCCTGGCCATGAATGAACTTATGAGAGAAAGAGAAACTTAATTTTCGCACCCACATTTTCCAAGCTTCATCTTATACAAAAATGCCTAAAAGGATTTTTTCAGACTCCCAAGGAAGATAAGGTCCTTAAGAGCAGGAAAAAATCCCTTTTAGTTTTCCAAGGGCTCCTCCCTAGGTGGGGCCTGGCAGCCCCTTGAGGGCAAGGAGCCTGCCTTTCCAAACACTAACTAACCAGCCCAATTTCTTTACAAGCTTCAGCTCTGATAATCTTTCAATGTGGAGGGTGGGGGAAGGGTGTGGCCAGGAGCACATGGCAGCCAAGAGGAGCACATGGCCTCCTGACTAGACAGGTAGTCTCAAGCTGCTATTCTACAACCCCCCTAAATTCCTTATACAGGTTTTCTATCTCTCTCTTTCACAAATTTTACCTTTAAACTTTACCACAAGGACTGGCTACAAAGGTACTCAGGGGCACAGGACTGACTGTCAGTCTGTGAATTTCTGTCCCTCTCCTCCTTTTGCCTGGTGGGGAGGGAGATTTAAGTTTTTCCCTACAGTACTCCTGCATTGTCTTCTAATCCAATCTGGGAGGAGAGGAGTTTGATTTAACTGCTCTAACCTTTACTTCAGCCCTACTGAAAAGATCTCAATGACTGTAATTCAAGTAAACTTCACCCCCTTGCTCACTCCCAAAAACCTCTTTTGTACTTGAATCTAAGGGAATCAGGGACTAAGACAAATGCCAGAGTCCCACTGAAGACTTTAAGGGAGGTTTAACCAGAAGGCATTTGTGGGGAGGAGGTGTTTTTAGCAAGAGTGAGCTCCTCGAATGGATTTACAATTTCAGGAGTTCTTCCTTCCCAAATTCAACTAACCAATTTCCAAACTTCTCAACAATTTGAAGCCCAGAGTTTGCCAAAATTTTAACCCTTTTTCCGTTGTGATTCCAGGTCACCCACACATAGAACCATAAGGTGAAAGAGTCTTTGTTTCCCTAGTTGCAGCCTGAAATTTCTGGCTGCCTGCATTTCAGATTTTTTTTTAAGATAACATAGACATCTCACAATTTTGACATAGACACAAGAACAGAGACAAACTCAAAACATAACAAAAAGCACAGTGTGGATCGAATTGAAGGCTAAGCAGGTCCCCTCAGAGGAAAGAAAGTAAACCAGGTTTCCTCTTCAAGGAAAACACCCCCAATCTTCCCACACCCCAAACAGACCAGTAGCATGGGTTAACTGAGGCTAAGCAGGTCCCCTCAGAGGAAAGAAAATAAACCAGGTTCCCTCTTCAAGGAAAACACCCCAATCTTCCCATACCCCAACACACAACAGATAACCAATAGCATGAGTTAATTGGGGCTAAATTGGGGATTAAATGTTACATGTCATGGTGCAGAGAGTGACAGAGAACAGCTAGTTCTGTCAATGTATAGTCAGAACTTAGGTACTACTTAAGGCCTAGAGACTATGCTACTAACCCATGTACTTGGATTCCATCTCTTCCCTCCCCCGCTTAGATGTGGAGGAAGGGGTGATGATGTTGATAATGACACATACATAGGTCTTAAGGTTTTGCAAATTGCTTACATATGTCATGATGTTTGAGTCTTACAACAATCTCATGAGCCTAGCACTATTCTTGTTTTACAGATGAGGAAATAGAGGCTGAGAGGGATGAACTTCTTAACTTCTTTCCTAGGAGAAATTCAATTCCTTAACTCAGCTTTTTATTTTTTTAACATATAAAATTCAAGCATCTTAGACTCTGATCTGACTTCCAGACGGTATGCCTTGGAACTGAACTGACTGCTTACAAGACTGGGGAGTTGAGTGAAAATAGGCAGTTCTAAGTTGGCCATTCAGCTCTCCTCATGTGCTTCACAGAAAGAAAGTAAAACCTGATTTGTAAATGGTCTGTGCTAATACGAATCCCTCTGGAAAGGAAATAAACTTCTAAAATGCCAGCTATACTCTAAGTGAAGAGAAAACATGGGGCTACACAGACTCTAGTAGATGCAGGCCTTTTCCCCTTCCAGCTTGCCATCTCACTAATGACTTGACTAGCACTAAACTCCTTACAATCACTATAATTGTTCTCCTGACCCTTCATTGGTCTACACCATCCATACACAAGCTCAAAACTGCGGTCCTGCTTCCATACAGGCCTCTAGAAAGTAAGATGCTTTTTCTCAGGATCACTTGCATCTTCAGATGACAAGGAGTTACACTAACATATAAATTTGCATTAAATAATTATTTTGCACTGCTATTTCAAGCAAGGTGGAAGAATTCTTGGACTTGGCATGGGAAAAGGTTTCCTTGTACCCTTCTAGATCCATATGAACTTTCCCTGTTTTCTTCCTCTGGCCTCCAAAAAAACACCCTCAGAGCCCAAGTTGCAATATGGTGGCACCTAATGCTGATGTGCACATGTATAAATGCAGGCTAAAAAGGCTAGGGAAATATTGGGGAGGAAGCAGGGAGAGGGGGTAAAAGTTCTCCTTGAAACAAGACCCAAAGGATATGGGGACAGCAAATGGTGTTGTATCCTTAGATTTTGGCAGGTTTCTTCTCCACCTCCCTCTTTTTGTCCAGCACCCAAAAGTTTGGACCATTTGTTCACACTTTTGGATAACGTGGATGATTTTCTTGCTCTTCACATATGTTAATTTCACTTGGTCCTCAATGATCCTGTGTGCCACACAATAAAAGTATTTATTCCCCATCTTAGGGACAGTTGTTCAGTCATTTTTTCAGTCAAGTGAGATGTGACCCCATTTGGGGTTTTCAGGGTAAAGATACTGGAGGGGTTTGTGTAGCCAGAGTGTTCTTTGTTTTAGAGTGACTCAGCTTACCTCATTTTGCCTGGGAGCGGTGAACTTCCTGTGTGATGAGTCATGGGGCTGGCTGAGGGGAGGTGTTAGCACCAGAGCCACACCCTATTGGGTGTTAACCTGGTCTACGCTAGGGGGCGGGGCCAGCTCAAGAACCAATCGGCTCTGGTCATTCAGGCGGCGCTTGATGATGTCAAAAACTCTATAAGAGGGGAGAGGACAGCTTGAAGATTTCTCTTTCCTTTTGCAGTTGGTGTGGGAGCAACCGGGAGCGTGACTCTGGGCCAGCCCTTGCTCTCAGGCCGAGCCCAAGTGTTGGTAACTATGAATTGTATTGGGTCTGTCTGTTGATATTTGTAATTTGTTTGTATTTTGGTTCTGAGGCTTGGGGTGCTGGTTTGTTTTCCCCTGAACTAAATGAATGTTTTGAAGCTCAGGGTGCTGGCTTTTTCCCCTGAAGCACGAGAATGAATCTGTATTTGGTATATATCTTGATGCTTGTCTCTTTGCTCCCTTGAAGTAACTGAATGCTGGCTTTTTCCCCCAAACTAAATGAATGTTGTCTGTATGCTAACAAAGTAAGCTGCTCAATCCCTTCATGCTTTCCTTGTTTAAGCAGATAAAAAAAACCTGTGCTTTCCTGGCCAGCCTCCTGGGGCCCGGCAGCCTGTGTATCTTACGCCCCAACAGAATATGCTAGCTGGGTTGTTAATGCAGTTTGCTATTTCTTTCTCCAGCCAATTTTACAGATAAGGGGGCTGAGGGCAACAGGGTTAGGCAACTTGTCCAGGGTCACACAGCTAGTAAGTAACTGATGATGGAATTGAACTTGGGTCTTCTTGAATCCAGGCCTGGTGCTCTATGCACTGTGCCACTTAGGAACAAACAACATTGTTAAAATACCTGCCCAACATTACAGCTGTGTCAGAACACAAGCTGAAACCCAGGTGTTCTAACTCCTAATCAAGTGCTTTTGCCATTATACTGCATGGCCACGTGTGTTCTTCTGCTAAGGTGAAATTCCCCAGAGTATTCCTATCCAATATAATGTAATGTCTCTTTGACATTCATTTAATTACTCTGATTTTCCCTTTAGATTGGACTGGGAAGAAAAAAGGGCTGGGTATAGCCCTTTTAGCCATATCACTGCTACTGGCATAAAAGAGTCTTGCATGGACTGTATATCCACTGTTGGCAAAGAGACTATCCATCTTGCAGAAACCAGAACAAGCCCATCACAGATGGAGAAGACTGTCTCTGAGATACTTACTGATGCAAAAGAGGTTGTAGCTAGGCTTACTGCCAAAGGTAAGTGAACACTGGTTTAACTGGAAGTGACCCTGATATACTTAGCAGAGCCTCTTGAAAGAGGAGATAGTCCTGCTTACTGCCATGCTTTAAATGGCTTAAAACTTGAATTTGGTTTAGAGAAAGTTGGCCTACTAATTTCAAGCAAAACTCCCTCTTGTGGGCCAGGAATGAAGTGACGTTAAAATATCACACTCAAAAGCTCTCCAATCTCAGAGCTTTGACCTGGAATTAGTTGAGGGCTCTGATTGCTTCCATAGTTGGGCCAAAGCAGCTGTTTTGGTTGTTGGAAAGGATTCTTTTTCCACCACCCCCAAGGTGATACAGCCTAGGAGCCCTATTGTGTGGGAATGTCGAAGAAACAATCTCTAAGTACTAGACCCAGGTAATATAAATACGTGTCAGACAGATAATACACAGGAGGCACTGGAGGTTTTGGATTCCAGCCACTAACAGGTTCACTTTTGTTCTGGTAAGACAGGAAAGAGATTCAAAGGGGTTACAAGAAGGTCTATTCTAGTCTTGTCTTCTCTAACACAGAATTGCTGATAAGGGGAACACTGCAAACTCCTACGGCATTCCCTAATCACTCTTCTTGCAGGGGTCGGAGAGAAAGGGGGAGGTGGGGGGCAACTACCCCTGCATCTTGATGGGCCTAGTCGAGGTGGGAACAACATGTGCAGCCAATCCTAAAGGGTTCCCCTAAATCCTCTCAAGCCTCAATGGCGGCCAGTAGAGGCACATAGCATTCCAGCTTGTGCATGTTTCCCCAACTCACTGACCACTGACCACTTTTTATAGAGCATCTGCCAAAGAAGGCTTTGCCAGCAAGAGCCTCACAAGTTTATATCACTGCATCCTTATATCTCACTGCGCAGTCGCAGTGGATGTTTACAATTTCAGCATGCATATATATATTATTTATCCTTATATAATGCTGTGCAAGCATGGTGGAGATATTTTGAACCATGAGCCTGGGAACTCATATCTAATAGCTGGGAAACAGATTGTCACCGCCACAGATCCTGGGAAACTGAGGTTGTTATGGGCATAGATCCTGGGAAACTGGACTCTAAGAAATAATAACAAAAATCCATTTTATGCACATTAAAATCCACCTTACTTACAATATGTTATAATAAAACAAAATAGCAGGCTTCCTTTTGTTGGCAATATGGATGGAGTGTTCTTCCCAACAAGATGACTATGCTCTACAGACAAAGTTGTAATCTTACCATGAGTATTTCACCTGAGACTTTAAGACCTTTTATGTTTGTAGTCAGCCTAAGGCTGGAGAATAGACAATAGTATTTGGATCTGGAAGGGACTGAAGAGATCATCTCATCTAGCCCCTCCCTTTTGCAAATGAATTACCCCAGTCCAGAGAAAGGGAAGGTACTTGTCCAAGATCACACAGGCAGTAAGTAGAGCAGGATTTGAACCCAATCCTTCTTACTCCAAATTCAATGCCCTTTCTGTTATGGCATGCTACCTCAGAATACCTATTTGTATTTGTACCAATCAGTAGAAAGTAGGCAACAGATGCTTTAAAGAAAAGCATTGAGCTGAGATCCTGAATATGGGATTGTTGCTGTAAATCAACTAACCAGGTTAGAATTGTTAAACATCTTAATAGTATAGATTTTAGAGTAATCAGCCTCTGAATTCAATGTAGTCATTTTCTGTGAAATAGAAACTTCCCTTGCACTGATCATTTCTTTTGAAGGCAGAAGGAAAAAGTAGAAGTGGTGGTTTAATTTCTCCTGGCCCAAAGACTTGTCACCACTGGTACGAGTTTATCTTACTGGAGGGTATGCCCATCAACACCTTCTAGCTTTTAACTAATAATGCTTTCATTTTCAGCTTCAAGTGAGCCTATCAGCCAAGAGAGAATGAGCATACCACAAGTACCACAGGAGGTAATTTTGACTAACCGTCTGAGCTAATTCTGATTCCACTGTGAAAATAATCCAGTCCTGGGTCTAACAGCTCAAAATTGTCTTAGTGTATAGCATCCTATCAGAGCTTGGCACTGAGTTCATTACAAGAAAGAAGTAAATGACCTAGGTGTGTTGAACACAGTCCCTAGGGGCCTTTTGGAGGCTTTCTACTACATATCGCTTTTCTAAACTTTTAAAAAATATTTCCTTTTAAATTCAAGACTGAATTAAAGAGCTAACTCTGGTACACTGAAGAAGGGTTCTATATAAATTCCTCTTTCTTTAAACTGTTTTTTTTTAAAGGAACTAACTTGAATATATTGATAGGTGGAAAACTGAAGAAGGCAGACTAAAGAGCCTGGGAAAAGATTATACAAAAAATGAATGGATAGATGCCAAAGCTAACCGATAAAATGAATAAATTTTAACCTGGTATAAAATCTAAGGAGGGAACCACTATCAACAAGTGAAACATTTGACTAATTAAAAGGAAATCTTAACAGCAAGTTAAACCTGGGTGATAAAAGTAAAACATCAAGTTTTGTCCTCTAAATACAGAGGGAAATCTATACCCTTGTCCTCAGTACTAACGGATCACAACATTAAAAAAGTTTTGGGAAGGGCTGCAGAGAGAATGGAGTGAGCATTTAGTAAGTACCTACTATGTGCCAGGTGCTTTGAAAAATACCTCATTTGATCCGCAAAAAAAACCTGAGGCGGGTGCTATTTTTCATTCTCATTTTACAGTTGAGGAAACTGAGCAGACACATTGTGACTTGCCCAGGATTGCACAGCTAGTAAATATCTCAGGTCACATTTGAACCCCAGTCTTCTGACTCCAGGCCCAGACCGCGCCCCCGTATCTATAAGGAAGGTAGTAGAGCCATGAGCAAAGGCAGCATGGAGATCAGGTGAAGCATCAGCTAGTTTCTTCCCATTAAGTATGGCAGGGTTTCTTGAAAGGGACTGTGGTGCCTTGTACCTGCCCCTTCCTCAGCTGTTTCCTTCATACAGCAGGACATGCACAAACCTCTTTTCCACATGGAGTTGTCCCAGCAAATTTTGTAAGCCTTAAATTTCAGACTCATACCTTTATGTGGAGCCAGCTCTACACGTCCCACTCAAACCTATTCCTCTTCCCCCCCCCGCCGCCCATTACCATGTTTCTCCAAAACCATGTTTTTGTAATTATGTTTCCCTTGCTTTCTGTCCTTTTTGACTAACACCTGATATCTACTTCCATACTCAGTTGTCTAACCTGCACTTTTGTTTCTGTGCCTAAAATTAGTCTCTTATCTAGTGTCCCTGTCTCTCAGAACTATATATGCCTCTATTCCTTCATTCTCTAAATGGGGAGTTACAAAGCACTTCCCCTTCCAACATTTTTTTCCCCACTGAACCTTGCCTCTTCATGGTAACAGACTTCAAAATACAAACGAAATGCACATTTGAACACAAATTCTACGTGGTGTTAGATAAGAGGGAGCACTAAAATTATTGGAAGAAACTTAAAACTGTTAAATATTTATAATGGTAAAATAGATTCTTGTCTACCTTGACTAATTGAAGCCCCCAAAAAAAAATAGTTGACACAAATGCCTACAATATGGAAAGCCCACTGCTACAGATACAAAGATGGGAACATTTGCTGATCTCTATTCGGGTAGATCTTGTCAGCACTTTTCAATTCCTATAGATTATTACTGGAAGGCCTTCCTAACCTTTAAAATAGGTTAGATGTCCCCAAATAGCAATGGTCACATACATCAAGAAAGTTGACAAAAACATGTAACCTAGTAAAACCCAAAAATCTGGTTTGGTTGAAACCTAGTATTTACTAGTACATGTTTGGGGATATTAAGAAGCTGAAAATACTGGTACCATACCATGAGCCTAAGGCATTATAAATTTGTTTCTCTTTCTAGATACCACCTTCATCTAAAGAGATCATACCTGACAAAGCTCAACCATCAAAAGAAAGTGATTCATTAATGAATGCCAGTAGTGGTTACTCGAGGAAGGACGATGCCATAAGCATCAGTAATGTGAGCACAAGGTCTGTGTCTGATGAAGAGAAAATCTTGTCAGAAATCCAAGAGGAGAAAAAAACACTAGAAGAATTAAAAACTACTGTGGACAAATACTTCCCACTCTCACCAAATGAGGGTCAGTGACTATCCAGCTACACACAATTCCTCTGGCCTTCTCCCTTATTCAGTTCTGCTTTGGAGTGTAAAACAGTCTGGCTAATTTCTGATTAGACTGTTTCATAATGTACCCTATGACTTAGTCATCTAGCTTCCTTTATATGTAAAGTTGCTACTAATCACTTGCATGTAAGTTTATTTTTAAGAGTACAGCAGTCTTATGACTGTTACATATTCAGCTCTGAATAAGAATCTGATGCTGTTTTATGATTTTAGTGCCTGATGCCTTGGTTTAAGGAAAACGGGATGTCCTGATGGATTTGGTCACATAGCATAGTTTAGCTTTCCTCACAATAGAATCAAAGGGTATATCCTATGGATTGTCAAGGTCTCTAAGATTGGCTCACTATTGGCCTTTAGCTCATTTTAATTCAAATGCCTCCCTCTGTTAATTATGCCCTATTTACCCTGAATATAGCTTGCTTTGCATGTATTTGTTTGCATGTTGCCTCCCCCATTAGACTGAGGGCAGGGACAGTCTTGCTGCCTCTTGTACTCCCAGCCTTTGGCACATTGTCTGGCGTATAATACGTGCTTAGTAAAAGTTAACTTAGTATGTTCAAGTAGAATTATTAATGCTTTTTAAACATTCAAAATTTCAGACGAAGATGGAGGTTATTTTGGACTCATGTCTTCAAAAGGCACAGTCTACTTCAAATCACTAGATTCTCTGCCAAGCCACCTCCAGCCCCAGGCATATAAGCATGCATTGGAAAATATCAGAGGGGCCAAGAACAACATGAGAAAACTCTCATACCACCTCCATGAAGCAATTGAATGGGTAAGGTTTTCTATTCTCTAAGCTACTTCTAACACCAACCAGTTCCTTTCTAAGACCATTTTTAAAGAATTAAATTGGAAGGAACCTCAGGCCACTTAGCATAAAATAATATAGATATATAGATATAATATAGATAAAAAACCATAGAGCCATTTAGTCCCTTGTCATTTGATAAGCACTCACCCAACTTGTGTTTAATGACCTAGTAAAGAAGAACCCAGTCATTATTTCTTAAGGCAGCCCATTATAATTTGGTAAGTTGCCCCCACTCACTCCCTACACAATTCCTTTATGTATAATCTAAGTCTACCTCCCCCACCCCCCATTCTTCCTACTAGGAGCAGTAGATAAACAAACCAAAAAAACCCCTAACCTCCAGTACATGCTAGCTCATTCAAGGACTTTAAAGTCTTCCCTTCTCTTGACTCATCATTGTCTATTCATCTGACATGGTCTTAATTCCTGTCAGCATTATGAATGTTCTTTTGATCTCTATTCCTACAATGTTGTTCTTAAAGTATAATGCCCTGAATGATCATATTAGAATCATTTGATTCTGACCAGGGCTTAAACCCTATGTTGGGGACATTGCCTCGCAATATCCCCAAGATTATACAAGGGGGTACAAGCTTTGATGGATACTGACCTTATTTGTTATGCCGCACTGCCAGGTCTTTACCCACCTAGCAAGGTAGACCAGGAGGTGCAGGGGTGGTGGTATGTGTGGGTGATTGGGGGGATGGTAAAGTGGCAGAAACAAGCTTCTAGATTCCACTTAGCCATGCTAGCCTTTCCATTATGGCAATTATCTTTTTATGGCATGTATGAGGATCGTCTCCAACTATAGGGAAGGAATTATAAATTGCTGACTCCTTAATAAATGCAGCATGCCTCAGTTCTGAAGAACACTGTTACAAGGCAGATCTATATCTTCAAGCTTTCCAAATGCTTTGTTCCACCAGACTTATCAAAGAAGGCAAGGATCTGAGGATGGGCAGAATCGCTATATGGCCCTATTAGAGCTGTGGATCAAGTGGAGTAGGAGCCTGTCCGAAAATGTCGATGGTAGTACAAAGGTATCAGACTTACAGGCACATGGAAAATTAATGTCAAACTGATGTCTTTTTGGAGATCAGATGGGTAACCTCATGGACATTTGTTTAGTATTGCTCCTATGTATTGCAAGAGCCCAATTGCCTCAACCTTCAAGGAGTATTCAACTAGGAAGACTTTACTATGTAAATATTGGAGGATAGTGAGAACTTACAATTGGGGGATCCAGAAAGGCCTACCATAGGAGAATAGTACAAGAACTAAACCTTGAAGTCAAGCAAGGACTCTCAGGACATAGAGATGAAAGTATGTTCTAGGCATGTAGGTGGTCTATCTTATTTGAAGGTAGGAATCTCAAATTTGGGGGAACAGCAAGGAGGTAGCTTGGCTGGAACTGAATCTATAAAAGGAGAGATGGAAAGTGAAAATCTAGAAAGGTAAATAGAAAATGGATTGTAAAAAATCAGAGGCAACAGAAAACTGTGGAAAGTTCTCAGGTAAGGATATGACAGGCTACTGCTTTAGAAAGATTGCTTTGGTGCCTTGTGGCAACTAATCAGAGAAATAGATGAGGGGCCAGGAATCTAGATGAGAGGTGGCTAGCATTATAGTCTGGATAAGGTAACAAGGGTCTGAACCAGGGTGGGGGCCACGCAAGTAGAAAGAAGGGAACAGATGGAAAATATGGAATCAATAAGACTCTACAACTGGATATTGGAGTAGGGGGGTGGGGAATATGAGGAAGCTGGAACCAGTGACAAGGCTGAAAATTGAGGGTAACTAGAAAGAATGGTGTTGGCCAGTATGTAAGGCCTGAAACAATGCATATTTTAACAGATCAGAAGAATAGATTAAGATGAATTGGTAGACAATATGGCATGTTCCTAACGTAACATTAAACATGTCAAAAGCTGGAATCTTCAGGAAGTCTTGGATTACAGAGCCTTTGGAAATGATACTCTATGAAACTCAAGACTAAGGCAGCTATATCGACCATAGGTCTGATTTACTATAGGGATAACTGTGTCCAACAAATCACAGGAGATTGAAAAGAAAATGGCACCATGCTTTAGGGTTCAAGGTAAACTCAATTCTTAGACCTCTCAACACTGCTAACGGCACTTTAGTTACCAGTTACTTATGCATTAACTACCCTAGCTGACTTTGAAACTTTCTGGATCCCTCAGAGGCTCTAGTGAACCTTCTATCTGAAGTATCAACAGACAATAGTATATCTCTGTAGGCATACCTATGACTTCCTTGAGGGTAGCTACTCATGGCTTGTGTAGCCTTCATAAGTACTAAATATAGTATGTGAAAATAAAATAAGTTTTAAGATTAATTGGGGAAGATTTCATGGAGAATAGGGACTTCTACTAGACCTAAAAAAGGGTAAATTCAAGAAGGGGGAAAGAAAAGATAATCCTCGGCATAGTGATTTGAAAGGCACTGAGATCTTTCAGTATCATCCAGGCAGCCAGATGATGACTTTTCCAATATGGTGGGAGCTATTGTGGAACTTGGGGGAAGGGGTTGTCAGGGAGCTGCCTTTAGAAGAAGACTCTCTTGCCTTCTTGCTTTTTGGGGAATGAGACAGAAACTAGAGAATGTCAGGTTGGGAATAAAGGAAAGTATTTTAGGGATAAGATTATCAAGGCTCTTAGAAAACTTGTCAGTTGTTTGGTTTATTTTTTTGTATCCTGTTCTGTACAAAAGGTGTATCTAGGTGACCACTCCTTAATATGCAGGATAAATAGCTATGAAATCAACCTTAGTCTGGTGTAGCTTAGTGACAAGGTCTTGTGAATGTGGACTCTAGAAGGTTCAGGGTATTTGAATGAAGCAGATATTAGGGTAAGGCTGAGACAAGTAGTCCTACTTGGAGAGGGGGAAGGTCAGCTGGAGGTCCAGAGATGACAAGCAACAAGTAACTAGACAGGAAGCAGTGGACTTCAAAAGACAACTTGCTTGCTGAGTTACAGTGGTTGTGGCAGAAAGAGAGCAAAGGAGTGGTATCCCAGTTGTCCCTGAACCCTGATGTTTGAGAGGAGCAACAGTCAGCCTTGGAGAAGGCACCAAGGTATGTAGCTTCAGGAGAAAGCTAGATTCCATAAAAACCAGAACATGCTGAAGGAAGAGAAGGAAAAGACCTGGAATCAAAAGGTTGTAGATATAGAGCTGAAAGGAGTCTTGGAGGTATCCCTTTCACTTAGGAAAGGAAGAGACAAGGGCCTCAGGAAGGTTTAACTTTCAAAGCTCCAAGTGGAGGCAGGATTCAAACTTGGATTTTGTGACTTCCAGTTATGATCTTGCTCCAAAACTACAAAAAAAAGCCCCTCAGGAACAGAGGAAGACAGGGACAGATAAGGCTTAGGTTTGAGTTTATTATCGATTATGAAGAAGTGTTCCAAGTCATCTTGGCTGCTTCTGCACAAGCACAAGTTCCCCAGGCCAGTTGGATCTTATGAGAGAGACAGGAAGAAAAAGCCTCAAGAGAAGGACCTGTCCTCCACAGGACCCTCAGACACAGCCCAAAGCAGATGAGGAAGACAGCAAACAGGTAGCTGGGGCTAGGAGGGGGGAGAAGTAGGATGTGAATACCTGGGGCCCAGCACTCAGCACATCATGCTGTGGACCAGAACAGTACAGTAAGATATATCAGGCAGCTAGGTGGCATGGTGCATAGAACACTGGCCCTGGAGTCAGGAAGTCCTGAGTTCAAAGTGGCCCTCAGATACTTAGTAACTGAAAAGGAAGTGAAGCAGGATAACAAGAGACTAGAGATCCTTTCAGTCAGCTGATAGTGGCAACTGATTTTTCCTTTTGCTATAATTTTTCCCCCTAATCCAAAGATGACTTTTGAACCTGAGTGACTAGAAGAATGGTGGTACTATTAACAGGAAAGGTAGCATTAAAGAGGAGGTGATAGAAGGCAGAGGGTATTATTAATTAGGTCTTTTTTCAGAAATCTAGAATTTGTGCTAGAATGGGCAACAGCTGCATACTTACTAAAAGTCTGTCTGTCCTCCCTTTTCCTTGCAGCTCTTAGAAATCCAGACTCTGGCCATGTCCAGTATCATTGCTCTGAAATTAGAGTCGGACTTCAGGGACCTCATGCGTCAAGTCCAGGGTCTCTCAAGCAGTATACAAATACAAGACAAGCTCCAACAGGTTTCTCATAACATGCAGGAGCTTTACACCACCCTTTCACTAAATAATAGGTTTGAAGATCTAGACAAGCATCATCTGACCCAGCTCACTCAAGCCCAGGGAATTATAGAAGAATTGTTTTGTTTCTTAGAAGGTAGTATTCCTTCTGGTTGAAGTGTAGGACCACTTTCCCCCTCTCAATATCCCATCACAGGCAATGGCATTCCTTAAAGAAAAAATCTTGAAATAAGATGGAATCAGGTTGATACTTTCAGATTCATGGCGAACGGTCTTATGCAGGTTCATACTTAATAACTGCACTCTGTATATTTTTCACATTATGCAAATAAAGTCACATTGAAAATTATTTGATTTAGTATTTGTGGGTTATTTAAATGCAAAATATGTGATCCTAGATTTGGGGTAGCTAGGGATAGGAGTGCAGGGCCTGGAGTCAGACACATTCAAATATGACCTCAGACCCTCAATAGCCATGTGATCCAGGGCAGGTAACTTAACCCCTATTTGCTTCAGTTTCCTCATCTATAAGGATAACAGTACCTACCTCCCAGGGTTGGAGAGAGGATCAAATGGTTGAATAATTGTGCAATGCTAAGCAGTGCTTGGGACACAGTGTGATTTCCCTTCCCCCCATGCGGGGCTTATTCAAGGCCATGGAACTTTCTTTGATTTCTCTGCTACCACTATACCTCCCTCGAGGGGGAGGAGCAGCAGGATGGAGAAAATCCAAAGGCCCTTGCTGCAAAGTGACCCATCTGTTTTGGAGATAATGAGATTAGTTGTAGAGGGTTTTAGTTTAGGCCAAAGGTATTAGTCCTATGTGGCTTCCTTTCTCAGCAGAGCTAGAAAACTACGGATTCTGAATAACTCTTAAAATGCTCTCAGCCCCTAGGTGACAGATTGATTACCAAAAAGGGGATGATCTCAGATGTAATCAACTATCCAAAAGTTCCCCCTACTTCATAAAAGTAGAAAAAAACACTAATTCGGGGGGGGGGGTGTTGAGCCAAGATGGCAGCATGAAAACAGGGACATGCTTGAGTTCTCCCCTTAATCCCTCCAAACACCTGAAGAAATGACAAATTCTAGAGCTACGGAACCCACAAAATGAGAGTCTTTGGGGAGAAGGGAATTAACTTCACTACTCAATTCTTTGAGCACAATACTGGTTCCAAGTTCAAAATCTGTTTTGGGCTTGAGTCCCAGGCACCCCAGATTCTCCAGGTTTCCCTGCCAGGCTGCCTGGATGCAGCATCCCACCTGAAAGCCTGGCTCCAACATCTCCATGGTTGGAACTCCTAGTCTAGTTGTTATCACCACTGGAACCCAAAATGGAGGACAAACAAGACAAAATATTAAACAAAAAACCAAACCTATTTCTTGGAGGCAGGGTAAAAGAGCCCGGGGAGAAGGTTTTCCACTTCCTGGTTCAATTCATGGCTCCTGAGTTGTAGGTGAACTATGGTCTTCAATCTCTGGATGCAACAGGAAAGACCAGGCAAGAAAGCTCTCAAGACTACCCGTGTCTGGTCAGACATAACCTGGTCTGCTTATGTCAACCAAAGGAGACCCCCCCCCACGCACTCCTATCCATGTGGTAGGAGGAGCAGGGTGCTTCTGTTGGGTGATCTGGGCATGCTCCAGTCCCATTAGAGGAATAACTAATCTTCATGTGTACATGTGGGATTGCATACAATACTGTATCACCAGCTCTGTGGGAATTTACTGTATCACTGGGGAAGAAAGCAAAAGGACACTGAGCAGAGAGAACTGCTCTCAATTTAGGACAGGGACTGTGTTAAAAATACAACCTTGCCAACTTGCCAGGGACAGCAAATTACAAACGGGGAAATGGGGCTTGACCAGATCACCTAACATGGAAGTACCATGATTCCCAGAACTCTCCTGGCACAAAGAAGAGAGATCCCTCCTTTGATTGGTTTCATAACGAGAAGAGATGTCAGTTCAGGAAAGTTCCTGAGAAGGGAAGAATTTCTAGTTTCCTCAATTGGCAGAGCTTTAAGGTAAATCAAGTTGTTTGTAAGTAGTTTTTATCACTACTCAAGACAGTTTTGACCCAAACATGACCCAGGCACCCATAATGTATGCACAGATACTTGGGATACTCTTCCCTCCCCCAGAATACCCTGACCTCCCCAGATCATCTTTTGGCAAATACCCCTTAGAAGGCTCCAGGCTCTGAAGCAATGGCCAACAAGAACTCAGCTGTCCTTTCATTCTACATCCACTCACATAGGATTGAATAGGCATGGATGAGTTTCAATCAGCATCACAGATCTCAGTCTTTCACTACAAACCCAATGCACTTTCCCACTTATTTCTGTAAAGGGCACCACTATCCTTCCAGGCACACAGCTTTGTACCCTTGGTGTCATCTTTGATTCCTCATTCTCAAAGTACATATTAAAGCAATCACCAAATTTGGTTTCTAATTCTACAATAGCTCTCAAAGCTGTGCTCTTCTCTCCACTCACATAACCAGTACTCCAGGGTAAGCCCTTATCACCTCTCACCTGGACCTCTGCAATAGCAGCCTATTTGGTCTTCCTGCCTCAAGTCTGTTCCCCTTCAATCTTATTTACTTGCACCCAAGCTGCCAAAGTGATATTTCCAAAGCCTAGGTCTATGGCACTTCCCTGCTGAATAAACTTCAGTGTCTCCTTATTACCTGCAGGATAAAATAGTGTATTATTTTCTGTTTCCACCTGGATGTAATATCTCCTACTGGTGGAAAAGTTCCCCTTCAAAGTTACATGGTGGGGTTTGGGGGTGGAAGGTGTGTCCCCTAGGTCTTATTCCACATCTGCTCTGAGACTTGCCTGCTTCTCCCTAGATAATTTTGTATTATAATTTGAAAACCTTTTACAGGTTTACATTTAACACTGCCTCTGGGCTCCCTTCCTAACTCACCCTCATAGATTGGGTCCCCAAAAGGATAAATGCTACATCAGGATGTGAGGGTAATCCTGTGGGTCTATATTCCTACAAATCACAAGCTTCCACCAAGTGTGCTTCCCAATAACAATTAGCCTGCAGATACAATTAGCCATTGGCAAAGGCATTTACTAAGAAAGCATAGCAAAACCAGGGATTATAAATGTTCCTCTCCATAAACCTAGGGTGCACTTTCCCCATACATAACTACAGTGTCCATGGGAAGAGTGGGCAGTAATAGGGAGGCACATGTGAACGGAAAGTATAGCAAAGGCAACTCCTAACTCTTGCAACTGCAAGACCTAAAACCTCACATGGCTCCCCTGGGTGCAGACTTGGCTGCCAGGAGTCCCCTTTCTCAAAGCAGCTTCCTCTCTTGGGTGACTCTGTGTCATGTTTGTCTTGAGGACATCTCTGTTTCCACCTGGATGTAATGTCTCCTACTGGTGGAGAAGTTCCCCTTCAAAGTTACCCTGGGAGGGGGGGTTGAAATGGGTCCCCTATGTCTCATTCCACATGTGCTCGGAGACTTGCCTGCTTCTCCCTAGAGCTTAGCCATTTAAAGCTTCCATGGGTATATAATTAATTTGTTTGCTGTGCTAACCATGTTTCTTATCAGAGAACAACATCATAACTGGATCAGTGGGTGAATATACCTCCTTATTCCTCTTATGTGGTCTTTATTGTTTATCATTACACCAACTGGAGGGAGGACATCCCCTTCCTTTATATACATTAATCCGCCTTTTGTACTCTATGATCCAATCAAACTGGTCTTCCTATTCCTCACATATGATAATCCATCTCTCATCTCTATGCCTTTATACTGGAATGTATGTTTTCATTTTTTCTTCGGATTCTTTACTCAAGCACCACAGTCTACAGGAAGCCATTTTTGGTCTCCCTGCTCCCTCCCAAACTTACCTTTAATTTTTTTATAAGGACAATCTATCTGTCTATATTTGTGTGTACATGTATGTATATATATTATATATATCTTTTCGGTGAAGGTCTGGTTTCATTTCTGTTTTTCTATTCCCAGCACTTCGTACATCGCTGGCACTTAATACCATGCTTGTTGATTGAGCATGGGAGAGAACTTGCAAATCCATGAGATCACAGATACATGCTGAGTATTTAAGAGATTCTCCTCCCTGGTTCTAACATCAACAAACTTCGTTGAACCAAATTTATGAAACTAGCCACAGGAAGGATGATATTGCACCAATATAAGAAGAATAATGACAATGCATAAATAGCAAAAACCCTACCAAAATGAAGCCAAACACTATGCGATTCTATCGGTCAATCTTGTCCTCAGAGAAGAAACGAGAAAAATATTTCCTTAGAAATGGAGGGGAAGGTGGATGCAGAATGCTCCATATTCTGCCATACTTGGTAGGCTGTTGTATTTTCTTAATTATCTTTCTCTGTTACAAGGGAAATACCAAGGGAAGAAATCCAGAAATTGCTGTAATGTAAAAACTAAAGCCACCGTTGAACCTTTTTTTTCAAAAGGAAGAAAAGTTCAAACCCCTAGCCTCACACCATATTTTATCTAAACTTTACCTGTTGTTTTGAAAGACTTCAGAACTCTGATCATAATAATGACAAACACAAAGTCCAAAATATCGAAGATGAAATATGCCCCTCACCTTCTGCCTGAGGTGATAACTTAAAATGCATAAAGACATCTGTTTTTAGGCTTGGTCAATGTGGAAATTTGTTTTGCTAGACAATGCATGTTTATGATGAGGATTTCATTTATTTGCTTTTTTCTTCAACAGGGCAGGGCCAAGGTCAAGTAATCGTAGGGACATGTAAAAGCATATTGAAAAATTATTATTAATTGGCTGTTGTAAATACTACCTAATCTTAATTTTTTCACTACCTAAGCTACATGGAAAATGACCTTCAACTGACAATGAAACAGGTTTTTTTTAGCCTTAAAAGCTTTTGGCTCAGTGTTTCTAAGCCTCTTGTTATGAAAATGTACCAGTGAAGCCTCTGTAATGCTGCTTTCCCTTGATTCTTTGTAGGCTGGACTTTTGTAGTTAGGCCACCATGAAGCAATATTGACAATTAAGAGACTTAGTTCCTTTGACCACTTAAATCTAAAGGATGATTTCATTGCTTCTTAGGGAAAATCTAGCCTAGATTCTGTCAAGTCCTTAGTAGACATTACTTCCACCATACTGACTTAAGAGAAATCCCTTCGTCCTATAATATCCCATGCCATTCTAACTGACCTCTTCAGTGCAATTCATCATATTCAAACTTGTCTTTTAGTTTTAGGTGCACTTTTCCTCATCTCCCAACTAGTCCTGAAGGCAGGCATTATTTCATTAAACAAATAGCCTTCAGTGTTTTACCACAGTATCTGCAACACAACAAACAAGGATTTAATAAATATTTGTTGGTCTTACCAGCAAAGCTAGAGAAATATTAATTTCAAACATTACATATTCATGCTACTTCACTTCGGTAGGGCCCTCACTGTAGCCCCTTTATTAATATACGAATTCCCCCACAATAAAAACCTTAAACCTCCTTTCTTCTCAAGCTTCCAACTAGAGGCCTATTTCCTATTGGTGGCTGACTTCAGACCTTACTTTACATACATTTGCCCCTACCAGGCTTTTAAAGTATCATTCTATGTCTTATTCCAGCAAATTTCTAGGGAAGAAAAAACTTTCTATTCATTTTTTATCCACTTCTTTTACTCCTATTCATTTCTGCCACTGACTTGTAACCACACTACTACTCTCAACTGAAATTGCTCCCCCCCCCACCAAGATTACCAATTTCACAAGAATGTAAGGTAATAGCCTTAGAGAGGAGGGTGCCTTAGAAGCCTGCTAACCTAACAGATAAGGAAGCACAGAAATGTGAAGAGATTTGTCCAAGGTCACATAGCCAGTTGTTGGTAGAGCTGGGATTCAAAATTAATTCCTGATTCCAAATACAACACTTTCCACTGAGACTCCATTCCACCGTCCTTTTTTTACACCTCATCCTTTTGGACCACCCTCTACTTCTGGATATTCTCTCTTCCCTGGAAGTATGTGTGTGTGAGTGTGAGTGTGTGAGAGAGACAGAGACAGAGAGACAGAAACACTGCTCCCTCTTGGCGCTCTTCTTGTTTATCTATAGCGAGTTCCTTTGGGGATATTGAAATACTGAAGAAGATACAGGCCTTTGGCTTCCTGGTACTGACTTTTATTTAAACAAACATATATAATTAGACCAAGAATACTCACACAGGGATGCCCATGGTAGCATCCCAGCAGGTGCTTGATGTGCAATTTCCCAAGTCATGGGTCTTCGGTCCCATGGAGCACATGCAGCCATGCTAAGGTCTGATCAGGCCTGGAAAGCCTTTCCAGGGTCTTTCCACAGGCCTCTTTTATTGGTTTATATTACTTGTCCTTGAGCTATGCCTGACCAGTTATAGTTGCTTTTGAGACTGGCTGCATAGTTTTGGGACATTATAGTCTGCATCCTGGAAGGATTATATAAGCAAATGAAATACCAAGAGGTGGAGTTTATGTAAAGGGGTACACCCAGGGAACATCTCTGAGAGGAGCCCAGACTTGGGCCTACAATCATTCTCAGCCTCTTTGGATGGATCATCATCCAGATCCTGTCTCCCTAACTATGGGTTATAACCAAGGTGTTGTCCTGGACCCTCTCTCTGTCTCTGGCTCTCCCCACCCATATCAGCTCTCATGAAGTCAACATTCTACAAAGATCATTTGGGAGAGATGACAATGATGACTCTGCACAGCCCTGCCTCACTTATATCCAATGCACATGCAAATGTGCATTCTATGATCATGACATCACCCTCATGATGTCTTTGGTCCTCTTGGAGAATGAAGAGAGGAGGACTTCCAGAGCAGGAAACTCCCTCCACTGGCACTCTAAGGAAAAAATTAGTGATAAAGATCAGAGACATTAAACAATAAGCAAATCAAATCTGATTCATAACCACTAGTGGTAACATTTTGATTTCTAAGGCCCAATACTCTCTGCAATGAAAAAGAAAAGGTTACTGTTTATAAAACCACATTTTAACAAAATAGTTGATTTGTAACAAGAACAATTCCAACTGAACTTCCAGACAAAACTTGGAGGTAATAAATTCTTAGGTTACAGCAATTGGCCAACTTCTTAACCTAATGCAACTCTAACAAAATATTTTCATATTATAGAAATGTACCGATGCCCTAAACATTATTATGTATGTAAAATTTGAACCACTCCTTTCAGGCTAGGTAGATACATTTCTAAACCTAATAGGACAGTTTAAAATTACCAACTTTTCATCCCATCCTTTAAAGCATCCAATTCACATAATCAAACTCAAATTAAAATACAGTATAATTTTAGAAATATCATCTTATACAAAATCATCTTATACAAAAATGCCTAAAAGGATTTTTTTTCAGAATCCCAAGGAAGATAAGGTCCTTAAGAGCAGGGAAAAAATGCCTTTTAGTTTTCTAAGGGCTCCTCCCTAGGTGGGCCCTGGGGCCTACCCTTCCAAGCACTAACTAACCAGCCCAATTTCTTTACAAGTTTCCTTTTAGCTTCAGCTCTGATAATCTTTCATTGTGGAGGGTGGGGGAAGGGTGTGGCCAGGAGCACATGGCAGCCAAGAGGAGCACATGGCCTCCTGACTAGACAGGTAGTCTCAAGCTGCTATTCTACAACCCCCCTAAATTCCTTATACAGGTTTTCTGTCTCTCTCTTTCACAAATTTTACCTTTAAACTTTACCACAAGGACGGGCTACAAAGGTACTCAGGGGCACAGGACTGACTGTTAGTCTGTGAATTTCTGTCCCTCTCCTCCTTTTGCCCTGTGGGGAGGGAGATTTAAGTTTTTTCCTACAGTTCTCCTGCATTGTCTTCTAATCCAATCTAGGAGGAGAGGAGTTTGATTTGACTGCTCTAACCTTTACTGCAGCCCTACTGAAAAGATCTCAATGACTGTAATTCAAGTAAACTTCACCCCCTTGCTCACTCCCAAAAACCTCTTTTGTACTTGAATCTAAGGGAATCAGGGACTAAGACAAATGCCAGAGTCCCACTGAAGACTTTAAGGGAGGTTTTAGCCAGAAGGCATTTGTGGGGAGGAGGTGTTTTTAGCAAGAGTGAGCTCCTCGAATGGATTTACAGTTTCAGGAGTTCTTTCTTCCCAAATTCAACTAACCAATTTCCAAACTTTTTAACAATTTAAAACCCAGAATTTGCCAAAATTTTAACCTTTTCTCCGTTCTGATTCCAGGTCAGCCACACACAGAACCATAAGGTGAAAGAGTCTTTGTTTCCCTAGTTGCAGCCTGAAATCTCTGGCTGCCTGCATTTCAGATTTGATTTTAACAAAACAGACATTTCACAATTTTGACATAGACACACGAACAAAACATAACAAAAAACACAGTGTGGATCGAATTGAAGGCTAAGCAGGTCCCCTCAGAGGAAAGAAAGTAAACCAGGTTTCCTCTTCAAGGAAAACACCCCCAATCTTCCCACACCCCAAACAGACCAGTAGCATGGGTTAACTGAGGCTAAGCAGGTCCCCTCAGAAGAAAGGAAATAAACCAGCTTCCCTCTTCAAGGAAAACACCCCAATCTTCCCATACCCCAACACAAAACAGATAACCAATAGCATGAGGTAACTGGGGCTAAGGAGGTCCCCTCAGAGGAAAGAAAATAAACCAGGTTTCCTCTTCAAGGAAAACACCCCAGTCTTCCCACACCCCAATAGGGAGGGTGGAATCCCAGCCCCCCTAGCTCTGTCCCACAGCCTCGTCAGGGTTTAGCATGATAACAGAGACCCAAATGGCTAGCCCCAAACCAGAAAAACCTTCCCTCTAGAGGTCTGAAAACTAGAATTCTCTGTAGGCCAAAAAGGGACAGGTCAGCAAAGAGCCCATTCTCCGAGACCATCACTCCACATCAGAGTCCTAGGAAAAGTAATCCCCAGGAGCCAGCCCTCTGAAGTGAGAGAAGGTGGATCGGGGGCAGAGACTCCCTGTTGAGGTCCGGAGTTCTGTGTGTGTCTCCAGGGCAGTAACATAAAATACCGCCTCATCTCGCTGGGGCCTCCAAAATGTTGTACCAGGAGCAAGCGAGACACACCACAGAGTATAAGTTTTAAGTGGAGAATTTATTAGTCGGCGGCCATTGGTGTACTGCACCACAAATCGATGGCCATGTGTTGGGGTGATGGCTTGGCTTATATAGGATATGTGGGGGTACAGGGCAGGGAAACAGGAACAAAGGTCCTGGCTGATCAAAAGATTTGGTCAGGTTATGGTACTAGTGGGATAATCTCATTTACATTCTTTGGTGGAGTCCCAGAGCCCCAGGGATATCTGCTAGAAAGGGTCTGCCAGGTTATCCTTCAGTGGGATAGTCCTATCTATTGACATTCCTTGGTGGAGTCATGGAGTCCCAGGGGGTTTGGGAAATGCCAAAGATATCTCAGTCCATTCTTATAGTCACCAGGTGCTGAAAGCAGGCCTTAGGAGTAACTGGGTGGGGACTTTCCTTTTCAGAAAGGATATAGCAGAGTTGGGAAATAAAGTCAGGAAAATCCTACCTAGGCTGTGTCCAAAGTCGTCTTCAAGACTTTTCCCAGACACAGACCTTTCAAGTTCTCAGCTTGCAATGCCTGCCATGCCATCACTGGCTTCATGTGACCTAGTCCTGTAATCAGAGCTTAAGACAATATTAAATTGTAGTCCCATAAAATCTTAAATAGCAAAATAAATATCCTTCAGATAAGACTGCCCAAATTTCATTGAGCTAATGATTATTGAGCTAATGATTATCAAATCAAACTACATAACTATTCCATCTTCTAAATATTTCCTCACACTCATCTCCAACTTATTTTGACCATCTGAAACTATCATTCTCGGGACAAGAGAGGCTTAGCTAACTCCCATTTGTCCCCAGACTTTCTTATCTGCCTTTCCTATTTTCCCTCAACCTTAGTTTACCTTTCCAAATCTTTCAAACCCAGTACTCAGTCTTCCTTTACATTTCAACCATAAGACAAAACAATTCATAAGTTAGTACTTTCATTGTCATAACTGTGTATACTTGAATCCCATTCCAGCTTCTTAAACACACAAAGACACAAAAAAGGGGATTTGTTTTTCGTGATAACTCATTCTAAAAAATGAGGGGATACTAATTAAACAGATCTGCCATCTCATCTCCCCCTGAGGGTGGGTTCTTCTCCATCACATGGCATTCTTCACTAATTAAACTACCAGGCCAAGCCCATCTCTTAGGCTAATCTTATCAATTTTTTTAAAGAAGCCAGGTTGGAGGCTTCTTGACCCCTACCATCCTCTTATTGCTGCTCCTCCCCTTTCCTTCTGAAGGTGTAGAGACTATGCTACTAACCCATGTACTTGGATTCCATCTCTTCCCTCCCCCACTTAGATGTGGAGGAAGGGGTGATGATGTTGATAATGACAGGTAGATAGGTCTTAAGGGTTTGCAAATTGCTTACATATGTCATGATGTTTGAGTCTTACAACAATCTCATGAGCCTAGCACTATTCTTGTTTTACAGATGAGGAAATAGAGGCTGAGAGTGACCAACTTCTTAACTTCTTTCCTAGGAGAAATTCAATTCCTTAACTCAGCTTTTTATTTTTTTAACATATAAAATTCAAGCATCTTAGACTCTACAAGAAATCATCTTTGCCAACAAAATTCTGATCTGACTTCCAGAGGGTATGCCTTGGAACTGAACTGACTGCTTACAAGACTGGGGAGTTGAGCGAAAATAGGCAGTTCTAAGTTGGCCATTCAGCTGTCCTCATGTGCTTCACAGAAGGAAAGTAAAATCTGATATGTAAATGGTCTGTGCTAATACGAATCCCTCTGGAAAGGAAATAAACTTCTAAAATGCCAGCTATACTCTAAGTGAAGAGAAAACATGGGGCTACACAGACTCTAGTAGATGCAGGCCTTTTCCCCTTCCAGCTTGCCATCTCACTAATTACTTGACTAGCACTAACCTCCTTACAATCACTATAATTGTTCTCCTAACCCTTCATTGGTCTACACCATCCATACACAAGCTCGAAACTGTGGTCCTCCTTCCATACAGGCCTCTAGAAAGTAAGATGCTTTTTCTCAGGATCACTTGCATCTTCAGATGACAAGGAGTTACACTAACATATAAATTCGCATTAAATAATTTTTTTGCACTGCTATTTTAAGCAAGGTGGAAGAATTCTTGGACTTGGCATGGGAAAAGGTTTCCTTGTACCCTTCTAGATCCATATGAACTTTCCCTGTTTTCTTCCTCTGGCCTCCAAAAAAACACCCTCAGAAACCAAGTTGCAATATGGTGGCACCTAATACTGATGTGCACATGTATAAATGCAGCCTAAAAGGGCTAGGGAAATATTGGGGAGGAAGCAGGGAGAGGGGGTAAAAGTTCTCCTTGAAACAAGACCCAAAGGATATGGGGACAGCAACTGGTATTGTATCCTTAGATTTTGGCAGGTTTCTTCTCCACCTCCCTCTTTTTGTCCAGCACCCAAAAGTTTGGACCATTTCTTCACACTTTTGGATAACATGGATAATTTTCTTGCTCTTCACATATGTTAATTTCACTTGGTCCTCAATGATCCTGTGTGCCACACAGTAAAAGTATCTTAGGGATAGTTGTTCAGTCATTTTTTCAGTCAAGTGAGATGTGACCCCGTTTGGGGTTTTCTGGGTAAAGATACTGGAGTGGTTTGTGTAGCCAGAGTGTCCTTTGTTTTTGAGTGACTCAACCAGAGCCACGCCCTATTGGGTGTTAACCTGGTCTACGCTAGGGGGAGGGGCCAGCTCAAGAACCAATCGGCTCTGGTCATTCAGGCGGCCCTTGATGATGTCAAAAACTCTATAAGAGGGGAGAGGACAGCTTGAACATTTCTCTTTCCTTTTGCAGTTGGTGTGGGAGCAACCGGGAGTGTGACTCTGGGCCAGCCCTTGCTCTCAGGCCGAGCCCAAGTGTTGGTAACTATGAATTGTATTGGGTCTGTCTGTTGATATTTGTAATTTGCTTGTATTTTGGTTTTGAGGTTCGGGGTGCTGGTTTCTATTCCCCTGTGCTAAATGAATATCTTGAAGCTCAAGGTGCAGGCTTTTTCCCCTGAAGTGCGTGAATGAATCTGTATTTGGTATATCTCTTGATGCTTGTCTCTTTGCTCCCCTGAACTAACTGAATGGTAACTGAATGCTGGCGTTTTCCCCTGAACTAAATGAATGTTGTCTGTATGCTAACAAAGTAAGCTGGTCAGTCCCTTCACCGTGCTTTCCTTGTTTAAGCAGATTAAAAAGAACCTGTGCTTTCCTGGCAGCCCTCTGGGGCCCGGCAGCCTCCTGGGTCCCAGCAGCCTGTGCATCTTACGCCCCCACAGAATCTGCTAGCTGGGTTGTTAATACAGTTTGCTATTTCTTTCTCCAGCCCATTTTACAGATAAGCGGGCTGAGGGCAACAGGGTTAGGTGACTTGTCCAGGGTCACACAGCTAGTAAGTAACTGATGATGGAATTGAACTTGGGTCTTCTTGAATCCAGGCCTGGTGCTCTATGCACTGTGCCACTTAGGAACAAACTACATTGTTAAAATACCTGCCCAACATTACAGCTGTGCCAGAACACAAATTGAAATCCAGGTGTTCTAACTCCTAATCAAGTGCTTTTGCCATTATACTGCATGGCCACGTGTGTTCTTCTGCTAAGGTGAAATTCCCCAGAGTATTCCTATCCAATATAATGTAATGTCTCTTTGACATTCATTTAATTACTCTGATTTTCCCTTTAGATTGGACTGGGAAGAATAAAGGCCTGGGTATACCTTTAGCCATATCACTGCTACTGGCATAAAGGAGTCTTGCATAGACTATATATCCACTATTGGCAAAGAGACTATCCATCTTGCAGAAACCTTGAGAACAAGCCCATCACAGATGGAGAAGACTGTCCCCGAGATACTTATTGATGCAAAAGAGATTGTGGCTAGGCTCGCTACCAAAGGTAAGTGAACATTGGTTTAACTGGAAGTGACCCTGGTATACTTAGCAGAGCCTCTTGAATGAGGAGATAGTCCTGCTTAGTGGCATGCTTTAAATGGCTTAAAACTTGAATTTGGTTTGGAGAAAGTTGGCCTACTAATTCAAGCAAAACTCCCTCTTGTGGGCCAGGAATGAAGTGACGTTAAAATATCACACTCAAAAGCTCTCCAATCTCAGAGCTTTGACCTGGAATTAGTTGAGGGCTCTGATTACTTCCATAGTTGGGCCAAAACAGCTGTTTTGGTTGTTGGAAACGATTCTTTTTCCCCCACCCCCAAGGTGATACAGCCTAGGAGCCCTATTGTGTGGGAATGTCGAAGAAACAATCTCTAAATACTAGACCTAGGTAATATAAATATGTGTCAGACAGATAATACACAGGAGGCACTGGAGGTTTTGGATTCCAGCCTCTAACAGGTTCACTTTTGATCTGGTCAGACAGGAAAGAGATTCAAAGGGGTTACAAGAAGGTCTATTCTAGTCTTGTCTTCTCTAACACAGAATTGCTGATAAGGGGAGCACTGCAAACTCCTACAGCATTCCCTAATCACTCTTCTTGCAGGGGTCAGAGAGAAAGGGGGAGGTGGGGGGCAACTACCCCTGCGTCTCGATGGGCCTAGTCGAGGTGGGAACAACATGTGCAGCCAATCCTAAAGGGTTCCCCTAAATCCTCTCAAGCCTCAATGGCGGCCAGTAGAGGCACACAGCATTCCAGCTTGTGCATGTTTCCCCTACTCACTGACCACTGACCACCTCTTTTATAGGGCATCAGCCAAAGAAGGCTTTGCCAGCAAGAGCCTCACATCACTGCATCCTTATATCTCACTGTGCAGTCACAGTGGATGTTTACAATTTCAGCATGCATATTTATATTATTTATCCTTATATAATGCTGCGCAAGCATGGTGGAGATATTTTGAACCATGAGCCTGGGAACTCATATCTAATAGCTGGGAAACAGATTGTCACCGCCACAGATCCTGGGAAACTGAGGTTGTTATGGGCATAGATCCTGGGAAACTGAACTCTAAATAATGACAAAAATCCATTTTATGCACATTAAAATCCATCTTACTTACTATATGTTAAAATAAAACAAAATAGCAGACTTCCTTTTGTTGGCAATATGGATGGAGTGTTCTTCCCAACAAGATGACTATGCTCTACAGACAAAGTTCTAATCTTACCATGAGCATTTCACCTGAGACCTTTTATTATGTTTGTAGTCAGCCTAAGCCTGGAGAATTGACAATAGTATTTGGATCTGGAAGGGGCTGAAGAGATCATCTCATCTAGCCCCTCCCTTTTGCAAATGAATTACCCCAGTCCAGAGAAAGGGAAGGTACTTGTTCAAGTTCACACAGGCAGTAAGTAGACAGGATTTCAACCCAATCCCTCTACCTCCAAATTCAATGCCCTTTCTGTTACGGCATGCTACCTCAGAATACCTATTTGTATTTGTACCAATCAGTAGAAAGTAGGCAACAGATGCCTTAAAGAAAAGCATTGAGCTGAGATCCTGAATATGGGATTATTGCTGTAAATCAACTAACCAGGTTAGAATTGTTAAACATCTTAATGGTAAAGATTTTAGAGTAATCAGCCTCTGAATTCAATGTAGTCATTTTCTGTGAAATAGAAACTTCCCTTGCACTGATCATTTCTTTTGAAGGCAGAAGGAAAAAGTAGAAGTGGTGGTTCTACTAATCACCACTGGTACTAGTTTATCTTACTGGAGGGTATGCCCATCAACACCTTCTAGCTTTTAACTAATAATGCTTTCATTTTCAGATTCAAGTGAGCCTATCAGCCAAGAGAGAATGAGCATACCACAAGTACCACAGGAGGTAATTTTGACTAACCGTCTGAGCTAATTCTGATTCCACTGTGAAAATAATCCAGTCCTGGGTCTAACAGCTCAAAATTGTCTTAGTGTATAGCATCCTATCAGAGCTTGGCACTGAGTTCATTATAAGAAAGAAGTAAATGACCTAGGTGTGTTGAACACAGTCCCTAGGGGCCTTTTGGAGGCTTTCTACTACATATCGCTCTTCTAAACTTTTAAAAAATATTTCCTTTTAAATTCAAGACTGAATTAAAGAGCTAACTCTGGTACACTGAAGAAGGGTTCTATATAAATTCCTCTTTAAAGTGTGTTTTTTTTTTGAAAAGGAACTAACTTGAATATATTGATAGGTGGAAAACTGAAGAAGGCAGACTAAAGAGCCTGGGAAAAGATTATACAAAAAACGAATGGATAGATGCCAAAGCTAACCGATAAAACGAATAAACTTTAACCTGGTATAAAATGTAGGGAGGGAACCACTATGGACAAGTGAAACATTTGACTAATTAAAAGGAAATCTTAACAGCAAGGTAAACCTGGGTGATATAAGTAAAACATCAAGTTTTTTCCTCTAAATACAGAGGGAAATCTGTACCTTGTCCTCAGTACTAACGGATCACAACATTAAAAAAGTTTTGGGAAGGGCTGCAGAGAGAATGGAGTTAGCATTTAGTAAGTACCTACTATGTGCCAGGTGCTTTGAAAATTACCTCATTTGATCCGCAAAAAAAAACCTCTGAGGCGGGTCCTATTTTTCATTCTCGTTTTACAGTTGAGGAAACTGAGCAGACACATTGTGACTTGCCCAGAATCGCACAGCTAGTAAATATTTCAGGTCACATTTGAACCCCAGTCTTGACTCCAGGCCCAGACCACACCCCTGTATCTATAAGGAAGGTAGTAGCGCCATGAGCAAAGGCAGCATGGAGATCAGGTGAAGCATCAGCTAGTTTCTTCCCACTAAGTATGGCAGGGTTTCTTGAAAGGGACTGTGGTGCCTTGTACCTGCCCCTTCCTCAGCTGTTCCCTTCATACAGCAGGACATGCCCAAACCTCTTTTCCACATGGAGTTGTCCCAGCAAATTTTGTAAGCCTTGAATTTCAGACTCATACCTTTATGTGGAGCCAGCTCTACACGTCGCACTCAAACCTATTCCTCTTCCCCCCCGCCGCCCATTACCATGTTTCTCCAAAACCATGTTTTTGTAATTATGTTTCCCTTGCTTTCTGTCCTTTTTGATAGCATCTGATATCTACTTCCATACTCAGTTGTCTAACCTGCACTTTTGTTTCTGTGCCTAAAATTAGTCTCTTATCTAGGGTCTCTGTCTCTCAGAACTATATATGCCTCTATTCCTTCATTCTCTAAATGGGGAGTTACAAAGCACTTTCTCTTCCAACATTTTTTTCCCACTGAACCTTGAGTCTTCCTGTTAACAGACTTCAAAATACAAACGAAATGCACATTTGAACACAAATTCTAAGTGGTATTAAATAAGAGGGAGCTCTAAAATTATTGGAAGAAACTTAAAACTGTTAAATATTTGTAATGGTAAACTAGATTCTTGTCTACCTTGACTAATTGAGCGCTCAAAAAAAAAATAGTTGACACAAATGCCTACGATATGGAAAGCCCACTGCTACAGATACAAAGATGGGAACATTTGCTGATCTCTATTCAGGTAGATCTTGTCAGCACTTTTCAATTCCTATAAATTATTACTGGACAGCCTTCCTAACCTTTAAAATAGATTAGATGTACCCAAATAGCAATGGTCACATACATCAAGAAAGTTGAGACAAAAACATATAACCTAGTAAGACCCAAAAATCTAGTTTGGTTGGAACCTAGTATTTATTAGTACATGTTTGGGGATATTAAGCTGAAAAGACTGGTACCATAACATGAGCCGAAGGCATTATAAATTTGTTTCTCTTTCTAGATACCACCTTCATCTAAAGAGATCATACCTGACAAAGCTCAACCATCAAAAGAAAGTGATTCATTAATGAATGCCAGTAGTGGTTACTCGAGCAAGGACGATGCCATAAGCATCAGTAATGTGAGCACAAAGTCTGTGTCTGATGAAGAGAAAATCTTGTCGGAAATCCAAGAGGAGAAAGAAACACTAGAAGAATTAAAAATGACTGTGGACAAATACTTCCCACTCTCACCAAATGAGGGTCAGTGACTATCGAGCTACACACAATTCCTCTGGCCTTCTCCCTTATTCAGTTCTGCATTGGAGTGTAAAACAGTCTGGCTAATTTCTGATTAGACTGTTTCATGATGTACTATGACTTAGTCATCTAGCTTCCTTTATATGTAAAGTTGCTACTTCACTTGCATGTAAGTTTATTTTTAAGAGTACAGCAGTCTTATGACTGTTACATATTCAGCTCTGAATAAGAATCTGATGCTGTTTTATGATTCTAGTGCCTGATGCCTGGGTTTAAGGAAAACGGGATATCCTGATGGATTTGGTCACATAGCATAGTTTAGCTTTCCTCACAACAGAAGCAAAGGGAATATCCTATGGATTGTCAAGGTCTCTAAGATTGGCTCACTACTGGTCTTTAGCCCCTCTTAATTCGAATGCCTCCCTCTGTTAATTATGCCCTATTTACCCTGCATATAGCTTGATTTGCATATATTTGTTTGCATGTTGCCTCCCCCGTTAGACTGAGGGCAAGGACAGTCTTGCTGCCTCTTGTACTCCCAGCCTTTGGCACGTTGCCTGGCATATAATAGGGGCTTAGTAAATGTTAACTAAGTATGTTCAAGTAGAATTATTAATGCTTTTTTAAACATTCAAATTAGCTACTATCCAAGAAGCTTCAGAGGAAGACGGAGGTTATTTTGGAGACATGTCTTCAAAAGGCACAGCCTACTTCACATCACTAGGTTCTCTGCCAAGCCACCTCCAGTGCCAGGCATATAAGAATGCATTGGAAAATATCAGAGGTGCCAAGAACAACATCAGAAAACTCTTGTACCTTCTCTATGAAGCAATTGAATGGGTAAGATTTTGTATGCTCTAAGCTACTTCTAACACCAACCAGGTCCTTTCTAAGACCATTTTTGAAGAATCTAAGTTGGAAGGACCATTTAGCCATTTAGCATAAAAAGCCATTTAGTCCCTTATCATTTAACAAGCAGTCACCCAACTTGTGTTTAATGACCTAGTAAAGAAGAACCCAGTCATCATTTCTTAAGGCAGCTCATTATAATTTGGTAAGTTGCCCCCACTCACTCCCTACACAATTCCTTTATGTATAATCTAAGTCTACCTCCCCCCATCCCCCATTCTTCCTACTAGGAGCAGTAGATAAACAAACCAAAAAAAAAACCCTAACCTCCAGTACAGGCTAGCTCATTCAAGGACTTTAAAGTCTTCCTTTCTCTTGACTAATCATTGTCTATTCATCTGACATGGTCTTAAGGCCTGTCAGCATTCTGAATGTTCTTTTGATCTCTGTTCCATCAATGTTCTTAAAGTATAATGCCCAGAATGATCATATTAAAATCATTTGATTCTGGCCAGGGCTTAAACCCTATGTTGGGGACATTGCCTCTCAATACTGCCCAAGATTGTACAAGGGGGTACAAGCTTTGATGGATACTGACCTTATTTGTTATGCCGCACGGCCAGGTCTTTACCCACCTAGCAAGATAGACCAGGAGGTGCAGGGGTGGTGGTATGTGTGGGTGATTGGGGGCGATGGTAAAGTGGTAGAAGCAAGCTTCTAGATTCCACTTAAGCCATGCTAGCCTTTCCATTATGGCAATTATCTTTTTATGGCATGTATAAGAGGATGGTCTCCAACTATAGGGAAGGAATTATAAATTGCTGACTCCTTAATAAACGCAGCATGCCTCAGTTCTGAAGAACACTGTTACAAGGCAGACCTATATCTTCAAGCTTTCCAAATGTTTTGTTCCACCAGGCTTATCAAAGAAAGCAAGATTCTGAGGATGGGCAGAATTGCCATAAGGCCCTATTTGAGCTGTGGATCAAGTGGAGTAGGAGCCTGTTCGAAAATGTCGATGGTGATACAAAGGTATCAGACTTGTAGGCACATGGAAAATTAATGTCAAATTGATATCTCTTTGTAGATCGGATGGGTGACCTCAAGAACATTTGTTTAGTGTTGCTCCTATGTATTGCAAATGCTTCTTCTTCCTGCCTCTCATAAGATCCACCTGGCCTGGGGAACTTGTGCTTGTGCAGAAGCAGCCAAGATGACTTAGATCTGGAATACTTCTTCATAATCCATAATAAACTCAATCCAATTGGGGGATCCAGAAAGATCTACCATAGGAGAATAATTCAAGAACTAAACCTTGAAGTCAAGCAGGGACTCTCATGACATAGAGATGAAAGTATGTTCTAGACATGTAAGTGGTCAATCTTATTTGAAGGTAGGAATCTCTCAAGTTTGGGGGAACAGCAAGTAGGTAGCTTGGCTGGAACTGAACCTATAAAAGGAGAGAGGGAAAGTGAAAATAAACCTAGAAAACTAAATAGAAAATGGATTGTAAAAAATCACAGAGGCAACGGGAAACAGTGGAAAGTTCTCAGGTAAGGATATGACAGGCTACTGCTTTAGAAAGATTGCTTTGGTGCCTTGTGGCAACTAATCAGAAATAGATGAGGGGCCAGGAATCTAGATGAGAGGCTGGTATGATATTCTGGGTAAGGTAACAAGGGTCTGAAGCAGGGTGGGGGCCATATAAGTAGAAAGAAGGGAACAGATGGAAGATATGGAATCAATAAGACTCTACAACTGGATATAGGACTGGGGGGGGGGCGGGGAGAATGAGGAAGTTGGAACAACGACCAGGCTGAAAATTGAGGGTAACTAGAAGAATGGTGTTGGCCAATATGTAACAACTGAAGCCAATGTATATTTTAACAGATCACAAGAATAGGTTAAGATGAATTGGTAGACAACATGGCATGTTCCTAACATAACATTAAACATGTCAAAAGCTGGAATGTTCAGGAAGTCTTGGATTACAGAGCCTTTGGAAATGATACTCTATGAAACTCAAGACCTTAAGGCAGCTATATAGACCATAGGTCTGACTTACTATAGGGGTAACTATGTCCAACAAATCACAGGAGATTGAAAAGAAAATGGCACCATGCTCTAGGGTTCAAGGTAAACTCATGATTCTGATACCTCAACACTGCTAATGGCACTTTAGTTACCAATTACTTATGCATTAACTACCCTAGCTGACTTTGAAACATTCTGGATCCCTCAGAGGCTCTAGTGAACCTTCTATCTGAAGTATCAATAGACAATAGTATATCTTTGAAGGCATACCTATGACTTCCTTGAGGGTAGCTACTCATGGCTTGTGTAGCCTTCATAAGTACTAAATGTAGTATGTGAAAATAAAATGGCAAAAAATAAAGTAAGTTTTAAGATTATTTGAGGAAGATTTCATGGAGAATAGGGACTTCTGCTAGACCTAACAAAAAAAAAGGGTAAATTTAGGCAGGGGGACAGAAAAGATAATCCTCAGCATAGTGATTTGAAAGGCACTGAGATCTTTCAGTATCATCCAGGCAGCCAGATGATGACTTTTCCAATATGGTGGGAGCTATTGTGGAACTTGGGGGGAGGGGTTGTCAGGGAGCTGCCTTTTACAATGTGCCTCTAGAGGAAGATTCTCTTGCCTTCTTGCTTTTTTGGGGATGAGACGGAAAAACTAGAGAGAATGTCAGGTTGGGAATAAAGGAAAGTATTCTAGGGATAAGATTATCAAGGCTCTTAGAAAACTTGTCAGTTGTTTGGTTTATTTTTTTGTATCCTGTTGTATACAGAAGCTGTAGCTAGGTGACCACTCCTTAATATGCAGGAGAAACAGCTATGAAATCAACTTGAGTCTGGTGTAGCTTAGTGACAAGGTCTTCTGAATGTGGACTCTAGAAGGCCAGGATATTTGAAGGAAGCAGATATTAGGGTAAGGCTGAGACAAGTAGTCCTACTTGGAGAGGGGGAAGGTCAGCTGGAGGTCCAGAGATGACAAGCAACAAGTAACTAGACAGGAAGCAGTGGACTTCAAAAGACAACTTGCTTGCTGAGTTGCAGTGGTTGTGGCAGAAAGAGAGCAAAGGAGTGGTATCCCAGTTGTCCCTGAACCCTGATGTTTGAGAGGAGCAACAGTCAGCCTTGGAGAAGGCACCAAGGTATGTAGCTTCAGGAGAAAGCTAGATTCCATAAAAACCAGAACATGCTGAAGGAAGAGAAGGAAAAGACCTGGAATCAAAAGGTTGTAGATATAGAGCTGAAAGGAGTCTTGGAGGTATCCCTTTCACTTAGGAAAGGAAGAGACAAGGGCCTCAGGAAGGTTTAACTTTCAAAGCTCCAAGTGGAGGCAGGATTCAAACTTGGATTTTGTGACTGCCAGTTACGATCTTGCTCCAAAACTACAAAAAAAAGCCCCTCAGGAGGAACAGAGGAAGACAGGGACAGATAAGGCTTAGGACTGAGTTTATTAGGGATTATGAAGAAGTATTCCAGATCTAAGTCATCTTGGCTGCTTCTGCACAAGCACAAGTTCCCCAGGCCAGTTGGATCTTATGAGAGAGGCAGGAAGAAGCCTCAAGAAAAGGACCTGACCTCCACAGGACCCTCAGACACAGCCCAAAGCAGATGAGGAAGACAGCAAACAGGTAGCCGGGGCTAGGAGGGGGGAGAACCAGGATGTCAGTATCTGGGTCCCAGCACTGAACACATGCTAGTTCTAGCTGTGGACCAGAACAGTACAGTAAGATGCATCGGGCAGCTAGGTGGCATGGTGCATACAGCAATGGCCCTGGAGTCAGGAAAACCTGAGTTCAAAGTGGCCCTCACATACTTAGTAGCTGACTAGGACGTGAAATAGGATAACAGAAGAGAGACTAGAAATCCTTTAAGTCAGCTGATTGTGGCAATTGATTTTTCCTTTTACTATAATTTTTCCCCCCAATCCAAAGATGACTTTTGAACCTGAGTGACTAGAAGAATGGTGGTACTATTGACAGGAAAGGTAGCCTAAAGAAGTTTTTGTAGTTGGCAACAACTTTAGAATTCAACTAATTTGTTTTGCAGATGAGATTGAGGTATAAAATATCTTCCCCACAATCCCACAGGGAATGAGTAAAAGAGTAAGCATTTAAATGGAGTCTTAGAATGCCTAATCCAGGATTTGTGTAAAAAAAAAAGTTCCAACTATTTCCAATTGCCTATTGGATATCTATGTGTGTGTGTGTGTATGCCTTCTAAATCTATGCCAAAGCAATTAAAGAGGAGGTGATAGAAGGCAGAGGGCATTATTAATTAGGTCTTTTTTCAGAAATCTAGAATTTGTGCTAGAATGGGCAACAGCTGCATACTTAGTAAAGTCTGTCTGTCCTCCCTTTTTCTTGCAGCTCTTGGAAATCCAGGCTCTGGCCATGTCCCATGGCATGGCTCTGAAATTACAGTTGGCCTTCATGGACCTCATGCCTCAAGTCCTGGGTCTCTCAAGCAGTGTACAAATACAAGACAAGCTCCGACTGGCTTTTCATACCATGCGGGACATTTACACCACCCTTTCACTAAATAATAGGTTTGAAGATCTAGACAACTATCGTCTGACTCTGAGCCAATTCCAGCTCACTCAAGCCCAGGGAATTATAGAAGAATTGTTTTGTTTCTTAGAAGGTAGTATTCCTTCTGGTTGAAGTGTAGGACCACTTTCCCCCTCTCAATATCCCATCACAGGCAATGGCATTCCTTAAAGAAAAAAAATCTTGAAATAAGATATGGAATCAGGTTGATACTTTCAGATTCATGGCGAACGGTCTTATGCCAGTTCATACTTAATAACTGCACTCTGTATATTTTTCACATTATGCAAATAAAGTCACATCGAAAATTATTTGATTTAGTATTTGTGGATTATTTAAATGCAAAATAGGTGATCCTAGATTTGGGGCAGCTAGGGATAGAGTGCAGGGCCTGGAGTCAGACACATTCAAATATGACCTCAGACCCTCAATAGCCGTGTGATCCTGGGCAGGTAACTTAACCCCTATTTGCCTCAGTTTCCTCATCTATAAGGATAACAGTACCTACCTCCCAGGGTTGGAGAGAGGATCAAATGGTTGAATAATTGTGCAATGCTAAGCAGTGCTTGGGAAACAGTGTGATTTCCCTTCCCCCCATGCGGGGCTTATTCAAGGCCATCAAACTTTCTTTGATTTCTCTGCTACCACTACACCTCCCTCGAAGTGGGAGGAGCAGCAGGATGGAGAAAATCCAAAGGCCCTTGCTGCAAAGTGACCCATCTGTTGTGGAGATAATGAGATTAGTTGTAGAGGGTTTTAGTTTAGGCCAAAGGTATTAGTCCTATGTGGCTTTCTTTCTCAGCAGAGCTAGAAAACTATGGATTCTGAATAACTCATAAAATGCTCTCAACCCCTAGGTGCTGGATTGATTGCCAAAAAGGGGATGATTTCCAGACAGATATAATAAACTATCCAAAAGTTGCCCCTACTTCATAACAGTAGAAAAAAACACTAATTCGGGGGGGGGGGCCAAGATGGCAGCATGAAAACACCCATGCTTGAGTTCTCCACTAAATCACCAAACACCTGAAAAAAATGAAATTCTAGAGCTACAGAACCCACAAAATGACAGTCTTTGGGGAGAAGAAGGGAATTAACTTCACTACTCAATTCTTTGAGCACAATACTGGTTCCAAGTTCAAAATCTGATTTTGGGGAGGGTAGAGATGGGGAGAAAATTTGCTGAATGTTGAAAACTAAAAATAAATTTAAAGAATGTGGTTATTTAAAAAATAATAAAAACACCAACTCAGGACACAATTAAAATTATTCTTGTCTAGTAACCTTTTTAAAAAAGCAAATAACCAGAAAAATGTCAAATGGCAGAGAGTCACTTAACTGTACTATTCATCAGGAAGCAACAAAACAGAAGAGAGAATGAATGTAATTCCTCATTGTTCCAGCAGTTTCTCTCACTATCCAAAACTGAGTAGCACCACGTGCTCTAGGGCTTAAAGCTGCCTCTTCAGCTGGTCCCTTTCCTCTCTAATTCATCCTTTTTCCCATCCGTAAGAGATTTAAAAACTGTCACTAAAGTAGAAAACTAAGTCCATATTCAGAATCCTTTAACCTCTTCTCAGGCTAGAAAAGAAATAAAACTCCCAGGATCTTTAGTAATTTCGGCCACCTCACAAGGCACCCAGCTCACAAGGCAACACTACTATAAGGGGCAGAGTTAGCAATTATGTGTTTTTCGAACCTGTTCTGGGTAAGCTGGCCTGGACATGTGGTACGGTGTAAAGAATCATTGACTTGACTTTCCCCCCCACATTCCTTCCTGCTGCTTCCAGGTGATGATCACAATTCCCCCACAGCATGGGCTCTATGAAGGTGGGATACCTTCCCTCTCCCCTCTTTTGTCCCAGCTCCAACAAATGAGCTTGGGGTCTCCTGAGTTTCTGCATCTCTGTTTCAGGTGCTGGTGGTAAACCCACACAAACCTTAAGCCATGATGGCAACCTTGGAGCCAGGATTGCAGGTGGGATGGTGTATGTCCCAAGTTCTTGTGAAAACTCCATGGAGTGTGGCCTGAAATGAGAAGCCAATTTTCTTTGCCTGCCTTTGCTCTTTTTTTTGTCTATTAGGCTGAAAAAGGCCCTTTAAGACTAAGCAAATAGAGATATTTGGTAAATTTTATAAAACATTCATTTTCCTGAATTTGAAAAATTTTATTTTGGGTAATGTAACACTGGCTACCCTTGCCCTAGATGCCTGAAAGCCAACTCTATTACATTTCACCTCCTCTGGGGTTTTCCAGTACCCCTAAGGAGGTTGGGTATGTCTAGGTTCTCAGAAGATGGTTCCTGCTCTCAGTGATGGTGTGCCCCCAAGTGTGTATGTATGTTTACTGATGGGGAGAATCACCTACATTCATCTCCACTTACCCACTGTCAGATTAGCTTTTACAAAGAAATTTACTTCAAAGGAATAATCATAAATACATGAAATTTCCCACAGATGAGAGGAATGATTCTTCCCTCCTTCACAGACATCAGTCTTTGGGGAGGAGAAGGGAATTAACGTCACTACTCAATTCTTTTAGAGCACAATACTGGTTCCAAGTTCAAAATCTGTTTTGGGCTTGAGTCCCAGGCACCCTGGGTTCTCCAGGTTTCCCTGTCAGGCTGGCTAGATGCAGCATCCCACCTGGAAGCCTGGCTCCAACATCTCCATGGTTTGAACTCCTAGTCTAGTTGTTATCACCACTGGAACCCAAAATGGAGAACAAACAAGACAAAATAGTAACAAACAAAAAACCAAACCTATTTCTTGGAGGCAGGGTAAAAGAGCACGGGGAGAAGGTTTTCCACTTCCTGGTTCAATTCATGGCTCCTGAGTTGTGGGTGAACTATGGTCTTCAATCTCTGGATGCAACAGGGAAGACCAGGCAAAAAAGCTCTCAAGACTACCCGTGTCTGGTCAGACATAACCTGGTCTGCTTGTGTCAACCAAAGGAGACCACACACACACCCCCCACTCCTATCCATGTGGTAGGAGAAGCAGGGTGCTTCTGTTGGGTGATCTGGGCATGCTCCAGTCCCATTAGAGGAATAACTAATCTTCATCTGTACATGTGGGATTGCATACAATACTGCATCACCAGCTCTTTGGGAATTTACTGTATCACTGGGGAAGCAAGCAAAAGGACACTGAGCAGAGAGAACTGCTCTCAATTTAGGACAGGGACTGTGTTAAAAATACAACCTTGCCAACTTGCCAGGGACAGCAAATTACAAACAGGAAATGGGGCTTGACCAGATCACCTAACATGGAAGTACCATGATTCCCAGAATTCTCCTAGCACAAAGATGGGAGATCCCTCCTTTGATTGGTTCCATAACCAGAAGAGATTGTACTTTTATACTTAACCATAGTCGGATAACTTCTTTCCTGACCACTATCTCCTATGCTTCCAAAGGGTAAATATCACAGTTCCCCCATAGTATGAGCCTCATACCTTCCTGAGCCCTCTCTGTTATCCTAGCTCCAAGAAATGGGATGAGGATCTCTGTTCTGTGTTGTTTATCCTTCTGAGTTTCAGGGGTCAGTGGTGATCTCCCTCTGAACCTGGGTGTTCAAGTCATGGCAACCCTGAAGCCAAGACTGCAGGTGGGATGGTGGAGCCAGCTAGCTCAGCAGGAAAACCTTGAAAAGCCAGGGTGCCAGGACTTGGTCCCTGGGAGGTTTAGAAGCAGAATTTAAGACTACAGGAACTGAGCTAAACTGTGAACCTAACTACCTCCCTGCCCCTTAATACCCCCTTTCCTTCATTGAAGTGGTAAAAGGTATAAGGAGTGCTACACCTTACAAGCTTTTTAGGGTGGGGGGTAGTGGCTCTCTACATAATATTAAACCTTTGAAGTACATAGCTTTAAACTTTTTTTAATTAGAGACTTGAAATCAAGACTTTGGGTCTAGTTCTAGGTCAGTCATTTATTAGTTTGTGTGACTGGCAAGTCATTTACTTCTTAATCTCTCAATCTATAAAAGGCAAGGAGAGTGGACTAGATGGTCTACAATGAATCTTCCAGCTCTAATACAATGGAGGTCAGTGGACCTATGGCATCATAAAGTTGCATGCACTGGTAAAAGGGGATAGATAGGATTAATTGGATACAGACAAAGGAAGCAAACTTCTAAGGACCAGATGCTCAGTCTCCATGATGGTCTAAGATGCCAAAGGAAGCAAGCTTCTAAAGACCAGATGTTCAGTCTCCATGATAATGGAAGACCAGGCAGCATGATTTGGAAGCCTATAGTTTTTCTCAGTTGTGGGGCAAGGGCTGTATTTCTTCAGGCCCTAAATTGGGGATTCTAGGAACTTCTTATAAGCTAAAACCCAGTAACACTTATTTGTAGGGTGAGAGGGGTGCCCTTCCATCCCCGCTGGGAAAACAGGTTCTAGAAGGAAAAAGGCTTAATGGTCTTGCCAAAGTGAACCTGCCAGTTAGAAGAGGAAGGGAATGAGCATTTATATAACACATCCTCTGTGCTAGGCACTGTAGGAGCAGGCCAAGAATCCAGTCCAGACAGGATTCTCCTTTGGAAGTTCAGAACTAGAACTGGAACAAATAAGGGAAATTAAAAGTGAGGTATAATTACCCATGTTTTTTATTCATAGCACCATTTGTTATATTTCCTTTCTTCTTTATTTTAATACACATATAGATTATCCTGTAGTGGTTACCTCTCGGATGCTTAAAATTTTTCTGTGCTGCTATCAGGGGACAAGGAAAGGCAGGAGGGAAAATAATGCTGGGGCTGTCCCACAGAATAAGCTGGGTGATGGGAACTCAGGCTGGAGTGGTAATAGGAGTGAGAAACTAGCAGGGAGAATTAAGGTGCACTATTTGGTTTGGTTTGGTAATCATAACTAAACGGTAATGGTAATTATAATTAAAATCTAGGAAAGCAGGAATAATGGAGTTCGGTGGACCTGTGGCATCATAAAGTTGCTCTTCTTGGTCCTATAAGGAAAGAAAAGACAAATCTAAACATAGGGATCTATGCAATTTTGTCCTAGGAAATCTTTGTCAGGTAAGTGTCAATGTCAGTTCAGGAAAGTTCCTGAGAAGGGAAGAATTTCTAGTTTCCTCAATTGGCAGAGCTTTAAGGTAAATCAGGTTGTTTCTAAGTAGTTTTTATCACTACTCGAGACAGTTTTGACCCAAACATGACCCAGGCACCCATGATGTACGCACAGATACTTGGGATATTCTTCCCTCCCCCAGCATACCCTGACCACCCCAGATCATCTTTTGGCAAATACCCCTTAGAAGGCTCCAGGCTCTGAAGCAATGGCCAACAAGAACTCAGCTGTCCTTTCATTCTATATACACTCACATAGGATTGAATAGGCATGGATGAGTTTCAATCATCATCACAGATCTCAGTCTTTCACTCCAAACCCAACACTCTTTCCCACTTATTTCTGTAAAGGGCACCACTATCCTTCCAGGCACACAGCTTTACACCCTTGGTGTCATCTTTGATTCCTCATTCTCAAAGTATACATTAAAGCAATCACCAAATTTGGTTTCTAATTCTACAATAGCTCTCAAATCTGTGCTCTTCTCTCCACTCACATAACCAGTACTCCAGGGTAAGCCCTTATCACCTCTCACCTGGACTTCTGCAATAGCAGCCTATTTGGTCTTCCTGCCTCAAGTCTGTCCCCCTTCAATCTTAGTTACTTGCACCCAAGCTGCCAAAGTGATATTTCCAAAGCCTAGGTCTATGGCACTTCCCTGCTGAATAAACTCCAATGTCTCCTTATTACCTGTAGGATAAAATAGTGTACTATTTTCTGTTTCCACCTGGATGTAATATCTCCTACTGGTGGAAAAGTTCCCCTTCAAAGTTACATGGTGGGGGTTGGGGGTGGAAGGTGTGTCCCCTAGGTCTTATTCCACATCTGCTCTGAGACTTGCCTGCTTCTCCCTAGATAATTTTGTATTATAATTTGAAAGCCTTTTACAAGTTTACATTTAACACTGCCTCTGGGCTCCCCTCCTAACTCACCCTCATAGATTGGGTCCCCAAAATGATAAATGCTACATCAGGGTGTGAGGATAATCCTGTGGGTCTATATTCCTACAATTCACAAGCTTCCACCAAGTGTGCTTCCCATTAACAATTAGCCTGCAGATACAATAAGCCATTAGCAAAGGCATTTACTAAGAAAGCATAGCAAAGCCAGGGGTTATAAATATTTCCTCTCCATAAACCTGGGGTGCACTTTCCTCATACATAAATACAGTGTCCATGGGAAGAGTGGGCAGTGATAGTGAGGCACATGTGAAGGGAAAGTGTAGCAAAGACAACTCCTCACTCCTGTAACTGCAAGACCTAAAACCATAAGAGTACTCACAGGGCTCCCTTGGCGCTACCAGGAGTCCCCTTTCCCAATGTAGCTTCCTCTCTTTGGGGACTCTGTCATGGTTGTCTTGAGTACATCTCTGTTTCCCCCTGGATGTAATATCTCCTACTGGTGGAGAAGTTCCCCTTCAAAGTTACATGGTGGGGTTTGGGGGTGGAAGGTGGGTCCCCCAGTTCTTATTCCACATCTGCTCTGAGACTTGCCTGCTTCTCCCTAGAGCTTAGCTATTTAAAGCTTCCATGAGTATATAATTAATTTGCTTGCTTTGCTAACCATGTTTCTTATCAGAGAACACCATCATAAAGGGATCAGTAGGTGAATATACCTCCTTATTCCTCTAATGTGGTCTTTATTGTTTATCCTTACACCAACTGGAGGGAGAGCATCCCCTTCCTTTACATACATTAATCCCCCTTTTGTAGTCTATGATGCAAACTGGTCTTCCTATTCCTTACACATGATAATCCATCTCTCATCTCTATGCCTTTATACTGGAAAGTACGTCTTCATTTTTTCTTCGGATTCTTTACTCAAGCACCACAGTCTACAGGGAGCCATTTTTGGTCTCCCTGCTCCCTCCCAAAATTACCTTTAATTTTTTTATAAGGACTATATATACAATTATTCTATGTTATCTCCCTTTGCAGAATAGAAGTTCCTTTTCTGTGAAGGTCCTGTTTCATCTCTGTTTTTGTATTCCTAGCCCTTAGTACATTGCTGGCACTTAATACCATGCTTGTTGATTGATCATGGGAGAGAACTTGCAAATCAATGAGATCACAGATACATTTTGAGTATTTAAGAGATTCACCTCCTTGCTTCTAACATCTACAAACTTCTCTGAACCACATTTATGAAACAAGCCACAAAAGGATGATATATGTATTTGAAAAAAAATATGAGAAAAGAGATATTTCCATACACTGCAAAACAATTGCAGAGCTCAAGCACTCAAAATAAACTGCAAGTGCTGTGAAGCAAGTTTATTCTCATTTTCTGTCCTCTGAAGGCAAGCCTCTCTGCTGCCACACAGTCTACTTGGGGTTTAACAGGGTCAATATGTTACATGTGGATGTTCAAATATTTGATGGATGAATAGTGAAAGTTCTGAGACATAGTTATATATGCCAAGTGGCTAGTTATATCCATGTGTGAAAAACTGCGAGTCGTTCACACTTTTAAGTAATTTCTAACTACAAACTAGCAGCTAGGTGGCACAGAGGATAGAGCGCAATGCCTTGAGTCAGGAACTCATCTTTCTGAGTTCTAATTCTGCCACAGACATTACTAGCTGTGTGACCCTGGGCAAGTCACTTCACCCTGTTTGCCTCAGTTCCTCATCTGTAAACTGAGTTAGAGAGGGAAATGACAAACCATTCCAGTATCTTTCCAAGTAAACCCCAAATGGGGTCATGAAAAGTTGAACGTGACTGAAACAACTGAATGACCACAATCTATAAACCACATGTATACAAGTTAAGGCACACCTGCAAGAAACTTTTTAAAAGTGGGGTGAATGACTGGAGGGATAGTTCATAGTTCATGACAGGATTGTACCAATATAATAAGAATGATGACAATGCATAAGTAATAAAAACCCCACCAAAATGAAGCCAAATACTATGTGATGCTACAGAGCAATCTTGTCTTCAGAGAAGAAATGAGAAAAAATATTTCCTTAGAAAGGAAGAGGAACATCAGATTTGGCCTGAGGAGGGAATACCATACATACCTAATTGGGTATCTCATCCCACAGGAAAGAAGAGGGAGGAAGAAAAAAAGCGGGGGGGGGGGGGTAGATGATGGAGCGAAGGGCGGATGGGGGTGGAGGTAATCTAAAACAAACACTTTCAAAAGGGGACAGGGTCAAGGGAGAAAATTTAATAAAGGGGGATGGGTTGGGAAGGAGCAAAATACAGTTAGTCTTTCACAACATGAGTACTGTGGAAGGGTAATACATAATGTTACATATGTGGCCTATGTTGAATTGCTTGACTTCTTAGGGTGGGTGAGAAGGGAAGAGGGGAGAGAATTTGGATCTCAAAGTTTTAAAAACAGGTGTTCAAAAACAAAAAAAAAATATTTTTGCATGCAACTAGAAAATAAGATACACAGGCAATGGGGCATAGAAATTTATCTTGCCCTACAAGAAAGGAAGGGAAAAGGGGATGGGAGGGAAGTGGGATAATAGAGGGGAGGGCTGACTGGGGAACAGGGCAACCAGAATATTTGCCATCTTGGAGTGGGGGGGAGGATAGAAATGGGGAGAAAATTTGTAATTCAAACTCTTGTGAAAATCAACGCTGAAAACTAAATATGTTAAACAAATAAATTTAAATTTAAAAAAAAAAAGGGAGAGGAAGATGGATGCAGAATTTTACATATTCTGCCATACTTAGTAGGCTGTTGTCTTTTCTTAACTATTTTTCTTTGTTACAAGGGAAGGATCAAGGGAAGAAATCCAGAAATGACTGGAATATAAAAACTAAAGCCACCGTTAAACCTTTTTTTTTTCCAAAAGAAGAAAAGTTCAAACCCCTAGCCTCATACCATATTTTAACTAAACTTTACCTATTATTTTGAAAGACTTCAGAACTCTGATGACAATAAGGATAAACTACCTGATCAAAATACCAAAGATGAAATATGCCACTCACTTTCTGCCACAGTTGATGAATTTAAAATGCAGAAAATAGATTTTCACGGTTGGCCAATATGGAAATTTGTTTTGCTGGACTATACCTGTTTATGATGAGAATTTCATTTATTCACTTTTTTGTTCAAAGTGGGGCCAAGGTGTGGGTAATGGTCAGGAAAAAAGCACATTTTTTTAAAAAAATTATTATTAATTAGCTGTTATAAATACTATCTAACCTTAATTTTTTTCACTACTTAAGCTAAGTAGAAAACAACTTTCAATTGACAATGAAATTTTTTTTTCCTAGTCTTAAAAGCTTTTCACTTAGGGTTTCTAAGCCCCTTGTCATGAAAATGGACCAGTGTAGCCTTTGTGATCCTTCCTTCCCCATTGTCCCATCTACCCCTTCACCATGGTTCTTAATTTTCTTTTAAATTCCAAGGACTTGAATTCCAGTCAAATCTTCAACTTTTTGCTTAGGAAAGCACCTTCTTTCCATAAAACTTTTTTTTCTATAAATCAATCTGTGTCTATACTTGAATCTACTGCATGCCTCATGTCCTAGCCCCACTCTTCCCTACGCTCAATCCATCTCTGTCTATCCTTCTAACAGGACCTTCTGCACTGCTCGTCGAAATGTTCCTGTTCTTTTAACACTCCCACAAAATCTTGATCTTATTAAGCTGTATTATAAAGTAGCAGTCATTAAAACTACTTGGTACTGTCTAAGAAATAGAGTGGTGGATCAGTGGAATAGGTTAGGTACACAAGACACAGTAGTCAATGACTATAGTAATCTACTGTTTGACAGATGCAAAGACTCCAGCTTCTGGGATAAGAACTCAGTATTTCACAAAAAACTGCCGGGAAAACTGGAAAACAGTATGGCAGAAACTGGGCATAGACCAATATCTGGGCATAGACCATATACCAAAATAAAGTCAAAATGGGTTCAGAATTTAGATATAAAGGCTGACACTAGGCAATCTGGGAGAGCAAGGAGTAGTTTACCTATCAAATTTATGGAGAAGGGAAGAATTTATGACCAAATGAGATAAAAAGTGTTATGAAATACAAAATGGATAATTTTGATTACATGAAATCGAAAGGTTTTTGTACAAACAAAACCAATGTAACCAAGATTAGGAGGGAAGCAGAAAATTGGGAAAGAATTTTTACAACCAGTATCTCTGATAAAGGCCTCATTTCTAAAATATACAGAGAACTGAGTCAAATTTATAAGACTATGAGTCATTCCCCAATTGATAAATGGTCAAAGGATATGTACATGCAGTTTTCAGATGAAGAAATTAAAGATACCTATAGTTATATGAAAAAATGTCCTAAATCACAGAGAAATGCAAATCAAAACAGCTGTTGGGCAGTGCCACATCCCACCTGTCATATTGGCTAACATGACAAAACAGGAGAATGATAAATGCTGGAGAGGATGTGGGAAAATTGGAACATTTTTACATTGTTGGTGGAGTTGTGAACTGATCCGACCTTTGTAGAGAGCAATTTGGAACTTTGCCCAAAGGGCCATAAAAATGTGCATATTCTTTGACACAGCAATACCCATTCTAGGGCTGTATCCGAAAGAAATCATACAAGTAGGAAAAGGACCCATATGTTCAGAAATATTTATAGCAGCTCTTTTCGTGGTGGCAAAGAATTGGAAATCAAGGGGACGCCCATCAACTGGGAAATGTCTAAACAAGTTGTCGTATATGAATGTAATGGAATACTATTGTGCTATAAGAAATGAAGAGCAGCCAGACTTCATAATAACCTGGAAAGACTTATATGATCTGATGCGGAGTAAGGGGAGCAGAACCAGAACATTATACACAATTACACCATTATACACAATTGCCATGCAATTAGACAGTATCTCTGATCACTAACTTTGATGGACTTGGCTCTTCTCAGCAATGCAATGTTCTAAGACAGCTCCAAAAGACTCATGATGGAAAAAGCGATTCACATCCAGAGAGAGAATTATGGAGTCTGAATGCAGATTGAAACAAACCATTGGCTCATTTTTTGTTTTTGTTTCTGTTTTGTTTCTTCTTTCTCAAGGTTCATTCCATTTGATATAGTTCTTTACGACTTGACTATTGTGAAAATGTTTAGCGTGAAGGTATATATAGAACCTGTATCCAAGTGCACGTCCTCTTGGGTGGAGAGAGGGGGGAGGAGAGGAAGGAGGAGAAAATTTGAAACTCAAAAACTTGAGGAACTGATTGATGTAAACTAAAACTAAAAATAAATTAATAAAAAAGAAAGAAAAAGATGATATTCAATGAACTAAAAAAAAGTGTTCATTTCTCTTCTAGCACTAACTGAAACCTGGTGTTCCCTTGAAGACACATAGCACTTCACAAGCTACTCTCTCCAGCAGAAGATGTACATTCTCTCATTCTTTGCACTCTTCGAGGGAGAGGGAGACTTGGGACTTGGGACTTGAAGGGGGTTTCATAATGAGAATCAGACAGGCCAGTATATGCTTAAAACAATAGATCTCTATTGCGTTTTAACTCACACAAAGGAAGATTTAAAGATCCCTGTGAGTAGAAAAACAAGTGAAGGAAATTAACCAGGATAGCTCCCTGATACCTCTGAATCTGGGACAGGGAGGAACACAATTCAGCGTGATAACTCAGGAAAAAGCCAGGGATTTGGGGGAGGTCTTCTTTTGAATTCATCTGATTGGCTTCTCTTTTCTGATGTCACAGTAAGGAAACTACTAGAGAACAGCTTGAGACCTCAGCTCTACAAGCATCTGGTACAGAAGTTGTCAGAAAATGAAAGTCTGAAAAAGCCAGGAGAAGGGTACATTTCTAGAGTAGAGGCTAGATCCAAAAGAAAAAAAAGAGGTCTTGAATTAAAACAGGTTTTGAATGCTCCTTTCACCCTACCACTACTTCTATACCACAACTGCAAGTCACTAAAATTTATAGGGCAATGTTATGAACTTCAAAACAGGTGAAACGATTTGAGTGATGGCAACCAGTGTCACTAACTTCCTGTTCCCTACACACACATCAAGTTTCATAGGACCATAGACCTAAAGCTGGAAGGTACCTTAGAGACCATCATGTTCAACCCCCTAATTTTAAAGATGAGGAAATGGAAGCCCAGATAGGTTAAGTGACTGGGACAGGTTAGGAACAGGCCAGTCTAGTGGTTCAGGTTTGAAAATGGAATGGAATGCGACACTAATAGGCCATCTAACATTTACCAATAGCATGAAAGGATATGCAACAAAGATTCAACATTGATTCAGTTGGGCATAGCTTGCCTTCTCTGCATCTTTCCTGATGGTTTGCTGGTGAAAAGTGAGTATTTAACCTGAGAAGCCCATGGCTCTTTGTGGGCTGGGCTTTTGGAATTAGGCAACCATGAAGCTATATTGACAATTGAGAGACTTAGTTCCTTGGACCACTTAAACCTAGAGGAGGATTTCATTGCTTTTTAGGGAAAATCTAGCAGAGATTATGTGTCAAGTCCTAAGTAGATGTTACTTCTACTATACCAACTTAAAAGCAATCCTCTTTTCTCCTATCACATACCATTCTAATTGACTTGTCTTTTAGCTGTATGTTTACTTTTCCTCATTCTCCAACTAGTCCTGAGGCATGTATTATTTCTTTAAAAAAAAGAGCTGTCAGAGTTTTAGCATAGTATCTTTAACACAATAAGCAAGGGTTTAAAAATATTTGTGGATTTGACCAGCAAAGTTAGAGAAATATACATTTTTTGTTTTTTTTTTTTTAAATTAAGATGTTTTTTTATTGTTTAGTTTACAACACTCAATTCCGCATGATTTTGAGTTCCAGATTTTCTTCCCCCACCTCCCCGCCTCAATCCGCAAGACGGCATGGAATCCAATATATCTTCTACATTTAACTTCACATTAAACTTATTTACACAATAGTCAAGTTGTAATGAAGAATTATGACCAATGGAATAAATCATAAGAAAGAAGAAACAAAGCCAAAAAAATAAAAACAAAAGAGAAAAAAAAGGAGAGCAAATAGTTTGCCTCAAACTGCATTCAGACTCCATAGTTCTTTCTCTGGACATAGATAGCTCTCTCCATCATGAGTCCTTTGGAATTGTCTTTGAACCTTGTATTGCTGAGAAGTGCAAAGTCTATCAAGGTTAGTCATCACAGAATCCATATATCTGTGGTTGCGTATAATGTTCTCCTAGTTCTGCTCTGCTCACTCAGCGTTATATCATGTAGGTTTTTCCAGGTTATTATGAAGTCCATATCTTCTCCATTTCTTATAGCACAATAGTATTCCATTACATTCATATACCACAACTTGTTCAGCCATTCCCCAATTGATGGGCACCCCCAGTTCTTTGTATTGTGTATTTCCCATTTGTGTGATCTCTTTGGGATACAGCCCTAGAAGTGATATTGCTGGATCAAAGGGTATGAACATTTTTATAACCCTTTGGGCATAGTTCCAAATTGCTCTCCAGAATGACTGGATCAGTTCACAGCTCTACCAGCAATGTAACAGTGTTCCAATTTTCTCACATCTTCTCCAGCATTTACTATTTTCCTGTTTTGTCATTTTAGCCAATCTGACAGGAGAGATGTGGTACCTAAGAGTTGTTTTGATTTGCATTTCTCTAATCAGTAGTGATTTCGAGCATTTTTTTCATATGCCTATAGATAGCTTTAATTTCTTCCTCTGAAAACTGCCTGTTCATATCCTTTCACCATTTCTCATTTGGGAAATGACTTGTATTTCTATATATTTAGCTCAATTATCTATATATTTTAGAGATGAGGCCTTTATCAGAGGCACTAGGCGTAAAGATTTTCTCGCAATTTTCTGCTTCCCTCCTAATCTTTCTTGCCTTGGTTTTTATTATACAAAAACTTTTCAATTTAACATAATCAAAATTATCCGTTTTGCAATGCTCTCTATGTCTTGTTGTGTCATGAATTCTCTGCTTTCCCATAAATCTGATAGGTAAACTATTCCTTGCTCTCCCAAATTGCTTATAGTATCACTCTTTATTCCTAAATCATGAACCCATTTTGACTTTATTTTGGTATATAGTGTAAGATAATGGTCTATGCCCAGTTTCTGCCCTAGCATTTTCCAATTTTCCCAGCAGTTTTTGTGAAATAGTGAATTCTTAGCCCAGAAGCTGGATTCTTTGGGTTTATCAAAGAGTAGATTGCTGTAGTCATTAACTACTGCGTCTTGTGTACCTAACCTATTCCACTGATCCAAGACTTTATTTCTTAGCCAATACCAAATAGTTTTGATGACTGCTATTTTATAGTACAATTTAATATCTGGCATGGCTAGGCCCCCTTTCCTAGCATTTATTTTCATTAATACCCTAGATATTCTAGACCTCTTGTTCTTCCAGATAAATTTTGTTATTGTTTTATCCAGCTCTGAAAAATAATTTTTGGTAGTTCTATTGGCATGGAACTGAATAAATAAATTAATTTAGGTAAAATTGTCATTTTTATTATATTAGCTTGGCCTACCCATGAGCAACTGATGTTTTTCCATTTATTTAGATATGACTTAATTTGTGTGAAAAGTGTTTCATAATTATATTCATAGAGGCCCTGGGTTCGTCCTAGCAGCTAGACTCCCAAATATTTTATAGTGTCTACAGTAACTTTAAATGGAATTATCTCTTTGTATCTCTTGCTCTTGGGCCTTATTAATGATGTATAGGAATGCCAAGGATTTATGTGGGTTTATTTTATATCCTGCAACTTTACTAAAGTTGTTTATTATTTCAAGTAGTTTTTTACTTGATTCTCTAGGATTCTCTAAGTAAATCATCATATCATCTGCAAAAAGTTTCTTCTTTGCCTATTCTAATTCCTTCAATTTCTTTTTCTTATTGCCACAGCTAACAATTCTAGTACCAAATTGAATAATAGGGGTGATAATGGACAACTTTGTTTCACCCCTGATCTTATTGGGAATGCATCTAGCTTATCCCCATTACAAATAATGCTTGTTACTGGTTTTAGGTAGATACTATTTGTAATTTTAAGGAAGGCTCCATTTATTCTTATGCTTTCTACTGTTTTTAATAGGAATGGGTGTTGCATTTTGTCAAAGGCTTTTTCTGCATCTATTGAGATGATCATATGGTTTCTGCTAGTTTTGTTGTTGATATGATTAATTATGCTGATAGTTTTCCTAATGTTGAACCACCCTTGCATTCCTGGAATAAATCCTACCTGGTTGTAGTGTATTATTCTCATGATAAGATGCTGCAATCTTTTTGCTATTATTTTATTTAAAATTTTGCATCAATATTCATTAAGGAAATTGGTCTGTAATTTTCTTTCTCTGTTTTGAGTCTTCCTGGTTTAGGTATTAGTACCATATTTGCATCATAAAAAGAATTTAGTAGGACTCTTTCTTCACCTGTTTTCCCAAATAGTCTATAAAGTATAGGAATTATTTGTTCTTTAAATGTTTGATAGAATTCACATGTAAAACCATCTGGCCCTGGAGATTATTTTCCTAGGGAGTTCATTGATGGCTTGCTCAATTTCTTTTTCTGAAATGGGGTTAAGTATTTTACTTCCTCTTCTGTTAACCTGGGCAATTTATATTTTTGTAAATATTTATTTGTATCCCTAAGGTTGTCAAATTTATGAGCATACAATTGGGCAAAATAATTCCTAATTATTGTTGTAATTTCCTCTTCATTGGAGGTGAATTCACTCTTTTCATTTTTGATACTGGTAATTTGATTTTATTCTTTCTTTTTTAATCAAATTGACCAAAGGTTCATCAATTTTATTTTTTTTTCATAAAACCAGCTCTTAGTTTTATTTATTAGTTCAATACTATTCTTGATTTCAATTTTATTAATCTCTCCTTTGATTTTCAGTATTTCTAATTTGGTATTTAATTGGGAATTTTCAATTTGGTGTTTTTCTAGGTTTTTCAGTGGCATGCTCAATTCATTGATCTCCTTTTTCTCTATTTTATTCATGTAAGCATTTAGAGATATAAAACTTCCTCTAAGAACTGCTTTTGCTGCATCCCATAAGTTTTGGTATGTTGTGTCATCATTGCAACTCTCTTGGTGCCCGGGAGGAGGGCGGGCCGCGCGGGCGCCACGTCCGCAGCCCGAGCCCCGGAGCCCAAACTCCGCTGCCGCCACCTCCCAGGCCCCAGGCCGAGCAGCGAGCGCCGCGACCGCCGGGCCAGGGGCGCCGGAGACCATGAATCAGACAGACAAAAACCAACAAGAAATTCCCTCGTACCTTATTGATGAGCCTCAAGAAGGTTCGATGAAAGACCATCCCCAGCAGCAGCGTGGCATGTTGTCCCGTGTCACTGGCGGCATCTTCAATGTGACAAAAGGAGCTGTTGGCGCCACCATTGGTGGCGTGGCTTGGATTGGAGGGAAGAGTCTGGAGGTGACCAAAACAGCTGTTACTACAGTGCCTTCCATGGGCATAGGGTTGGTCAAAGGAGGGGTATCTGCTGTGGCTGGCAGTGTCACAGCCGTCGGGTCTGCTGTTGTAAACAAAGTGCCCTTAACAGGAAAAAAGAAAGATAAGTCTGACTGAGAGGGAGTGAGAAGGATGGAGAAGATGAGCTTTGCTCTCCACAGCGCCACAAGGCCAGTGGCTTTGAGCCGCCAGCATGGGGACCTCCACAAAGCCACCTCTTGGCGATGTTTCTCTTCTCAAGTGCTGTATTGGAAGTATTGATGACTTCCTTTCATCTGAAAAGAGAAGATGCCAAGACTCTCACAGTTTGTGAAAGTTCACCAGACTTTTTGATTCCAGATTTTTAACTGGTGAAAACACTCGTTCAGTAGTAACTGAAGGTATAGTATGTTTCAATATTTACTGTAGGTCTTTCAGTTCAGTTAAAAATGTGAAAATTACATTTAGTGGAAAATCTTTGCCATTCCATCCATCTGCTAGTGTGCCAGGGGACTCATGGCCCTTACGAGAGCTGTAAACTCTATAAACTGTACCTTTGATGTGCCTAATAGTTTCGGATGTCTCTTAGTTTTTAAAAATTGTATTTTATTTAGGCTAAGAGGCATATTTTGCTCATTTAAGCTGGTAAGATAGGAATTGGAGATGTTAAAAAGTAAACTCTTATGTGATAATCTCTGAGCGCTAACTATCCTTTGTTAGATATGCATTATGTTCATTTAATTATTGATGCCTTACAAGAGGACATGTTTTCTGATGCCCTAAATATCATGGCAGTTCCTAGCTTTTGACTATTTCAGTTCATAAGTGAAATTAAGACTTTTTTCATTTAAGAAAAGAATCTCAGGAGCATTTAAGTAAAGGCACTTCTTGTTGCCAGCAGATAAAAATCCACTCTTTTATTAACTGTCTGCCTCTTACCAAAAAAAAAAAAAAAATTAAAAGGGCAGACAAATCAATATTTAAGCCCACGTTCCACAATCTCTGGAGTAACGTATACCTTGTAGTGCCTAAAGATACATTTCTTAGCTGTTCACTTAGAAAGTCATGGTGGATGAGTTTCTTATTAAGAGGTGTAATATGTGTGATGAATAACTTTTATAGCTGTTCTTTAAGAATTAGCTGCAGCAACCAAGTTAGATAGAGAATTCTTCACTCCTATTAAAAACAACTGTAAGGCTGGCTTAAATCACAGTAGCACTGCCACTGATTTTTAAGGACATTGTAAAAGCAAGTTTTTGAGAACTGCGTTTTGACTCTCCTGGTGAGCCTGCGGCATGAAATGGGTATGGACGCTTCCTTTCAGAAGATCTGTACGTACAGAATACAAGATAAATTCTAGGCCTTAGAGACAGAAAGAGGCTTTTTGGCATTTTGCTTTCCATTTCTTTTCTTTTACATTTTCAGCCAGTGAATGATATTATTGTTAGTCACATACTAGTTTCACATATCATAGCCTCTTTTGTCCCCCAAGAATGAATGACTTTCAACATTCACTGTTTTTACAAAATTCTGTTTCATGAAAACAGTCAAACTAAGTAAACCATCTGTTAGATGTCATCCAAGGAGATGACAATCTAGATAAGTGTTAACAGTTATCTGTACGCTTGAATCTGATGTTCTGTCTCTAATCTTTGCACTTTGGTCCTATGTGTCCAAATTATACTTCTCAGCCATGCTTTGGGCGTACTTATGGAGGTGTCATGTAGTGTGTTAAAGTGATGTCCAAGGGGACTTGAGCCAAACCACTTCAAGATCTGGAGTTAAACGTTTGTTTACAGTGAAGTAGTTTACCTTCATGTGTGTCTATACGTAGCTCAAGGATTGTGTTCCTTAATACTTAAGCTTTTTTTTTTCTTTTTAAGCTTGATTTCATCAGCACCATCACAGTTTAAGTGAATCTAGAATGTTACATGAAAACTCTATATGAGACACTGTTATGACTGAAGTAGAGAGTTCAGCCCAGTCTATCAGGAGTTAAATGATAACTTGCTATGTGGAGTATTAGGATGTACTCACTGGTTACAGCTTTCTTTGCAAGCACCATAGTTTGAAAAGCAGTTGGAAAATAGACATGAACACTTGGATTGGCTAAAAAAACCTATACTGGAGAATTTATTTACTGCTGTTTGGGAAATTCTTTTCTACTTACTTAGTTATTTCATTCCTAATTTATCTTCCGCAGTCATAATCTTCAATGCTTCGTACCTAAATTTCTTTTACATGTAGAATTTTAGGATTTGTTTGCATATTTATTTTCATTTGTGTTTGTCTCTAACATTTTCTTGCAGTAAAAAATGTTGAAATTTTCTTCTGTGGAAAAGTTACCCACCTGTCTTATGTACTATATTGTAAAGCTTGGTTCATGTTCTAACCTTTAAGTGTGTTAAGTCATTGACATATATTTCGGAGAAGCGCTTCCAGTAAACAGCTCAGGGGTGTAGTTAGTGTAGACATCTTTGTCGGCATGAACTTGCCAGTTGATGATGTCTACAACTACATACTTGAAGTTTTATTCCAATTTATTTACATAGACTAGAAATTTTACCTGTTAAACAGAAGGAGCTCATTTCAAGAAAGTAAGGACATTATCCCTGGAGGCATCTGTCGTTTGTGATTGGATAGCTCAAATAACCCAGCCTGGTGAGTGAGCATGGGAACAATGAAGATGTGGAATTGTGCGACCCACCCCAATGACTGAGACAATCATGTTCAAGTGGTGTGTCGTCACCACTGACATCATGGATCTGGGATTAAGGGACTTGGTAACTGCTAATGGAATGAAGGTTTTCTACACAAGGCAATGGGAAAGAGAACCCAAATGAATAGAGGAGGAAAGCACTCCGATCTGCAAAAGAGGAAATGTTTCATAAAGACATAAGAAAATAAAGAGAATTTCAAAAAAAAAATCATTGCAATTCTCTTGAATAAAGTAATTAATTGTTTCTGTGATTTGTTCTTTGGCCCACTCATTCTTTAGAATTAGATTATTTAGTTTCCAATTAATTTTTAGCTTATTTTTCCATGGCTCTTTATTACAAATAATTTTTATTGCATCATGATCTGAAAAGGATGCTTTGACTACTTCTGCCTTTCTGCACTGGATTGTGGGGTTTTTATGCCCTAGTACATGGTCAATTTTTGAGTATGTGCCATGTTCTGCTGAGAAAATGGCATATTCCTTTCTATCACCATTCAGTTTTCTCCTGACGTCTATCATATGTACCATTTGTAAAATTCTATTCACTTCCTTAACTTCTTTCTTGTTTATTTTGAGGTTAGATTTATCAGGTTCAGAGAGGGGGAGGTTGAGGTCTCCCATTATTATAGTTGTGCTGTCTATTTCTTCCTGTAACTCCCTTAACCTCTCCTCTAAGAATTTGCATGCTATACCACTTGGTGCATATATGTTAAATAGTGATATTGCTTCATTGTTTATGGTGCCTTTTAGCAAGATACAGTGTCCTTTCTTATCTCTTTTAATTAGATCTATCTTTGCTTTTGCTTTGTCTGAGATTAAGATTGCTACCCTTGCTTTTCTAACTGTAGCTGAATACAATATATTCTATTCCATCCTTTTTACCTTTACCCTGTGTGTATCCCCCTGTTTCAAACATGTTTCTTGTAAACAGCATATTGTAGGATTATGGTTTTTAATCCATTCTGCTATCTGCTTCCGTTTTATGGGAGAGTTCATCCCATTCACGTTCACAGTTATGATTACTATCTGTGTCTTTTTCTCCATCCTATTTCCCCCTGTTTATGCTTTTATTTCTCCCTTCTCCCTTCCACTCCTCAACAAAGTTTTGCTTTTGACTGCCACCTTCCTCAGTTTACCCTCCCTCTTGATTCCCCTCCCTTATCTTACCTTTTCCCCTTGCTACTTCTTCCCTCCCTTCTGACCACCCCATCCCTTTTCTTTCCCCTTTCCCTTCCTACTGACTGTAGGACAAGTTTGATCTCTGTACTAATCAGGGTATGTTATTCCCTTCTTGAACCAAATCCAATGAGAGTAAAGCTCAAATACTGCTCTTCTCCCTCTCTTCTTTCCCTCTACTATAATATGTTTTTGTGCCTCTTCATGTGATATAATTTACCCTTTTCTACTACTTCCTTACCTCTTCTCCCAGAACCATGCCTTTATATCTCTTATAGTTTTTTGTCATTATATCAGTTATTTTATACTGTCACCCACAGTCCATGAATATCCCTTTCAATTGTCATAATAACTATACTATTCTCAAGACTGACACATACATGTACATATATATGTATATATAACACATATATAAAACAAAGTAGTCCTATATAAGGATGTAACTAATTAGCCTTACTGATTAACTAGGGGTTTTTCCCCTCATTTACCTTCAATGTCTCTCTTGAGTTTTGTATTTGGAGATCAGATTTTCCATTGAGCTCTGTCCTTTTCATCAGGAAGGTCTGGAATGCCCTTATTTCATTGAATGTCCATCTCCTTGCCTGGAAAATTATGCTCAATTTTGCTGGGTAGTTGATCCTTGGTTGTAGTCTGAGCTCCTTTGCCTTTCAGAATATTATATTCCAGTTTCTCCTGTCATTTAATGTAGAAGCTGAAAGATCCTGCATGATCCTGACTGCAGTTCCGTGATATTTGAATGGTTTCATGCTAGCTGCTTGCAGTATTTCTCCCTGACCTGGTAGTTCTGGAATTTGGCTATAATATTTCTTGGAGTTTTCAATTTGGGATCTCTTTCAGGGCGTAATCAGTGGATTCTTTTGGTGATGAATTTACCCTCTGGTTCTAGAACCTCAGGGCAGTTATCTTTGATAATTTCTTGGAAGATACTGTCCAGGCTCTTTTTTTTCCTCAGATAGACCAATAATTCTTAGATTGTCTCTGCTGGATCTGTTTTCCAGGTCAGTTGTTTTTCCAATTAGATATTTTACATTTTCTTCTATTTTTTCGTTCTTTAGATTTGTTTGATTGATTCTTGATATCTCATAGAGTCATTAGCTTCTACTTGCCCAATTCTAATTTTTAATGTTTTGTTTTCTTCCTTTATCTTCTCTATCTCCTTTTCCATTTGGTTAATTTTACTTTTCAATGAGACATTTTCTCCTTTTATATTCTGATTATCCTTAACCAATTCACTGATTTTACTTTTTAAAGATTTGCTTTCCTCCATGAATTTTTTTTCATTTTTTCTTTTACCTCCCTAATTTGGTTTTTAAAGTCCTCCTTGAGTTCTTCCAGGAATGCTTTTTGGTCTGGAGACCAGTTCACTTTCCTTTTTGAGGTTTCAGATGTGGGTGTAGTATCCACGCTGTCATCTTCTGAATTGGTATTTTGATCTTTCCTGCCTCCATAATACGAATCAGTGGTCTTTGAAAATTTCTTACTGTTCTTTTTCATGGTGTTGTTTTTTCCCCTTCCTGGTTTCTAAAGTGGATCTCTGCTTCTGGGGCTCAGGGGGCTCTGTCCAAAGTTTCTTGTATTGGGATCTAGTTTTATGTGCTGTGGCCTCTGGTTTCGTGAGGTGTGGGGGAGGGGTGGTCTGGCTGCTGGGAGTCTCCTTTTCCCCAAGACTGTTCTACAGCACGGGTGGTCTCAGCTTCTTTTTTGTGCTGGTGTCTGCCACTTCCCCTGGCTGTACAAAGCCACTGTCTGGGGCCCTGGCATTGATGTTTGTTAGCTCCACCCCCTGGGACTTAGTTACTCTCGTTGTTCTGCTGAGGCAAGGGCTGCTGGGACACCTCTCTTCCTGCACTAGTCTCCTTCTACCACCACAGGAAGGGCCCTCTCCTCCATTTCTCTTGCTACTGAAGCCCCCCTTCTGGCTCCTCTGTTTCTCCTGAGGTTTTATTCTCTGGGTTTATTCAAGGGAGTGTTGAGAGCCATTTTACCTGAACATCATCGCTCCTGGAAGTTCAAGAAGGTGAGTTTCAAACCTTTAGACTGGGTTGGAGGCCTATGGGCTAGCTGCCCCCGCAGCCACAGGCTCTGCACTCTGACAGACTCCCATCCTGGGCTGAGAGGCCTGGGACTCAATTGTGGCCATAGCCAGTACTTCTACCCTAAGCCTGTTCCTGCTCTGGCATTTCACTCACCCAGAGACTTCCCAGACCAGTAGGTTGGCTGGATTCCTCTGCTGTTCCGTTGGTTTGGTCTGGTGCCTTTGCGTGTGCTGGGTGCTCCTGCCACTCTCCATCTACTAGTGGCTTCTAACTCTCTCAAATCTGTTCAGATTCACTTTTTTAGATTTATCTGACAGAATTTGTGAGAGAGCTCTGGTAGTTCATTCCTTTCACAGCACCATCGTGGCTCCATCCCCATGAGAAACATACATTTTAAACATTATATATTCATGCTGCTTCAACTCAGTAGGTGCCTCGCTGTAGTGAGGTAGTAATATACCAATTCTCACATGGTAAGTATCTTAAACCTGCTCTCTTCTCAAGCCTCCAACCCCAGGCCTATTTCCTACTGGTAGCTGACTTCAGTTTCTACTTTACTAGGAAGATCAAGGCCCTACAAGTTTTCCTCCCCTTCATAGTGGATAGGGCCTTGACTTCAGAAAGACCAGCTTCAAATCCTCCCTGAGACACTTAATAGCTATATGACCTCCTATATCAACAATCTGGCTAGCAGCTGCTGTGAGGGAGTAAAGCCAACAGCCACCAGCTCACAGAATGCTGCAAGCCCAGATCCTTTTCATCTGTTTTACTAAGGAAAACAACGTTAAGGGGTTAACAATCTTACTTTAATCCAGCATACAAATAATATCCACCTAGTTCAAGGGAAAAGGCCAGCACCCTGAATTACAGACCAAATACAATACATAGTTATCAACATCTGAGTCTTCAGCCGGGGAGCTCATTACAACGGCTGGCCCAGAGTCATGCGCCACTCTTGCTGTGGCTAAGAGCTCCAAAAGAACACCAACCTCTGCGCTTATGTATCCTGTTCAAGGCCCCAAGGGCCCTGACCTCACCCAGGCTGGGTGCGGAAAAGTTCCCCACCCCCAATATCAGATACATCACCCCCACATCAGATACAAATCAATGACTCCCAATTGTCTCAGTGCTGAGAAATACAAAAACATCCCACTTTATCTGCCCCATTCAAACAAAGGCCAGAATCATTAAAGGTCAACAGCAAAAAGTCCCACCTTAATTACTATTACACCTCCTGAGCAAGTCACTTAACCTCTTCATGGGTTAGTTTTCTCACCTATAATCTGAAGGAGTTAGACCTGATAGCTTGTAGGATACTTTTCAACTCTAAATCTATGATCCTATGATTCTTCAAAAATTAATCACCTTACTACTTTCATTTCCTTAAAGGACTCAATTCAACCCTCAAACTAGTTCTATCCTTGCTACACAAAAATTGCTATCATGAAAGCAACCAATTGCTTTTTTAAGAAACCATAAAGAATGGGCCTTCCATTCTTACCAAGGCTGGAATTGCCATGTATACTCATGGGCCCAGATTCTACTCCTGATTGACCCAAGAGCTCCAACCGGAGCTGGTCTGTCTTTCATTGAGTAAACTGGTGGTCCATTCTTCCCTGGGGTTCACCATATTGCTGATGAATTTACTGAGGTCATGCAATCACTATAACCCACTGTAGCTCAGAACTTCCAAGCTCAAGACATCTGCCAGCCACAGCCTCCCCAGTAACCTGTATGACAGGTGTGCATCATCACTCCGGCCAGCTGCCTCCTGCCAAATACATTAGCCTTTTCTCAGATCTATCTTTCTGAACATTCTTTGTTTGGTTGGTTTCTATGTCACTGTACTTGTCTGGTTGCTCTCATTCTTTCCTGACTGTCCTCCGGCTCTTCCTACCCTTAGTACTATCGGCCACCCCTGAGGTTCTGTCCTCAGTCTTCTTTCTGGTCTCCCTCACTACCTTTGCTGGATGATCACCAAATCTAAATTGGCTTTTGAGGCCTTCGTCATCTCCAGACTCAAATCTCTAATTACTGATTGGACAGATCTACTTGGTTGGTGTTGAGGTCATCATCTTTCCTCCAAAACATGCTCCCCTTCCTAACTTCCTTATTGGGGGTAACATCATTGATTTCTTCTGTTTAGCAGCTTCTCTTGTTCATTTTAAAATTTTGTTCATTTGATTTTTCTCCCTGTTCTTTTCAATCATGATGCCTAAAGGTTTTCATTTTGTTAGTCTTTTCAATAAAGCTTTTAGTGTTGGTTTTAATAGTTCTATAGATGTGTGTGTTTTGAATTTATCTTTTTCCTCTCTAATTTTTAAGATTCGCTCCATTATGTTTATCTTGGATTTGTTTCTTCTAATTCAAAAAGTTACATATTTAGTTCAGTAATCCTTTTTTCCTAATAAATGTTTATAGAAATAAATTTTTTCCTTTGAGGATTGGTTTAGTTGTATCCAAAAAGTTTTTGGTATGTTCTCAATTATCAATGTCCTTAATACAATTGTTGTCTTTATGCTTTTTTTTGACCCATTCATTATTCAGGATGTCATTATTAAGTCCTCATTTAGGTTTGTGCCTTTTGCTCATGCTCTTATCACTGATCATTATTTTTTATTGTGTCATTGTTTGAAAAGGATGTACTTAATATTTCTGCTTTTTAAAAAATTCTAATTGTTTGTAACCTAGTATGTGGTTTTTTTTTTTATTATTATAAAAGTGCCACTTGATGGTAGGCAACATGTAGATTCTTTAATGTTCCCAATCAGGAAATCCTGTAAGTTTCTGTCCTCTAAATTCTCTCACAGTTAATTCATTTCTGTATTTTTAATTTTATCCTTGTTCTGATTAGTCCAGTTTTGAGAGGAATGTTAAAGTCTCCTGCTATTATTGTGTTACTCTCTAAGTCTTTCTGCAATTCAGTTACTTTTCCTTTATGAACTCAGATGCTATGTTATCTGGTGTGTATGTGTTGAATACTGATATTGGTTTATTTCTATGGTTCCTTTAAGTATAAAGTACTTAATTTGTCTTTTTGTTTATGTTGTGAATTTATTTTTGATTTTTCTGACAGAATGATTGCAATTCCTACTTTTTAAGGAATCATAGCCAATTTTTTTTCCAATCTCTCATTTTGAGTTTATATATTTCTTAGCTTTAGAAATATGTTCCTTGTAAATAATAGATTGTGGGCTTTTGCTCTTTGATCCACTCTGCCACAATCATTTTATTGGATTATTTAGTACAGTCACATTCAAAGTAATGTTAGGTTTTCGTTTCCTTCCATTTGTTTCTTTAGTATTATTTAAATTTAAAAATCTCCCTTCCTCTTTAAAGTAAATGCCTTGTCCCTGAAATTAATTTTTGTGTAAACTACTTGGATACACCTCTATTCCTAGAAGTTCTTTTTCTCCCCCAATTCCCCACTCCTATTTGCCCACCCTTTCCCTAATTTAGGGATTTTACTTAAATTATTTTTAATTTCATATTGATTTTTTTTCTTCTTTTGTCCCTTCTTCCCCATCTCTGTTAAGTGGTTAATTCAAAATTTCCCTTCTTGTCCTCTCCTCTAACTTATTGTTTACTAAATTTTCTTTTAACTTTGTTTTTTCCTAAGTTTTTCTTGTCTTTGTTCTCTTTCTTATACTCTCCTAGTATATTCTAAAATTTTATTCTCTGATTAATGGATTTCACAAAATCACCAAATCACAGAAATGGACATGTATGACTAAAGCTCAACAGAGAAACTGGGGCTAAATATAAAAATCTGAGAATCACTGAGGGGAGATGATAACGGAACCCATGGGAGCTAATGAGATCACCGCATAAAACAGTATATAGCAGTGGCCATACATAAGGATTCCTTCAGGCATATATTGATTTAGAAAAACACATATCAGCATTATTTATGTTTTACTGTGTTTTTGTTAAAGTTTCCCAATTCTATTTTAATCTGGTTCTGTTGCACTTGGGAGTGTTGTGGGTGATATATTCCTGCAGGCAGAAGTGCCTGTCATCTCTGTTAGAGAGCAGGTGTTCTTAACCATTTTAGTGTCATAGTCCCTTTCAGAAGTCTGATGAAACCTATAGATTCTTTCTCAGAATAATGTTTTTAAATGCATTTAAATGCATGAGATTACAAAGGAAACCAATTATATTGAAATAGAAATGTATTTTTTTTTCCATCCAAGTTCACAGATCTCCTGAAATCCACCAACCCTCTTAAAGTCAGTGGATCTCTAGGTTAAGGACTTCTGGTACAGAGGGAAAAGAGAAGGCAGCTTAAGACAGACCCTTAGGAGATACCCACTATTAGTGAGTATGAGAGAAATCAGATAGAGAGGAGAACCACAAGAGAACAGTGTCACAAAAATCTACAAAAGAGAGTGTATCCAGTAGGATATAATAATCAACAATGTCAAAGAATACAAAGAAGTCAAAAAGGATTAAGACTTAGAAAAAGTCACTAGATTTAGCAATGACTTGCTTAAGGACACACATCTAGTGTATACTGGAAATAGAACTTGAACCCAAACCTTTCTGACTCCAAGACCAATTTTCTACACACTATACCATTTGCATATCATTTTCTCTAGTGGATTGTAAACTTAAGAACAGGGGGTCATATCTTATTTTTTTTATCTCCTCCAGCACATAGCAAAGTGCTTTACACAAAGCAGAAACACATTTGCTGAATGAATGAAAATCAAAAGAAGGGAACCTTTCTTCAAGAGTACTTAGATAGATTCATAAAATGGAGGTCCCCAATCTTTTCATGAGGAAGAACTTTTCTATTTTCCCAAAACTTTAATTGTACTTATAAAGGAGAGGGAAGTGAGGAGATAGGCCTGGCTATCTGATCACGTTAACTCTATTACTCAAGAAGTTTCTGTGGCTCTCTATTATCCTTGTTCAGTGTTTCCGACTTTTTGTGACCCCATTTGGGTTTGTTTTTGGTAAAGATACTGAAGTGGTTTGTCACTTCCTTCTCCAGCTCATTTGACAGATGAGGAAACTGAGGCAAACACAGATAAAGTGACTTGCCCAGGGTCACAAAGCTAGTGTCTGAGGCTGGATTTGAACTCAGGTCTTCCTGATTCCAGGCCCTATCTACCCTGTCTACTATGCCACTTGGATGCCCAGCTCCCTATTACTTCTAGGATAAAATACAAGCTTTGTTAGTACATAATCCATTTACAATCTGGTTTCAACTCATTTTTGAAGACTGACTACACATAACTTCCCTCTCATGAATTCAAGGCTCCAGCCAAATTGACCTAGCTGCTGTTCTTCATACAAGGTATCCCATCTTCTGTTTCTATGCCTACCTATGGCTCAAAGGCACTCCATCCTCCCCTGCCTCTGTAATAACAGTGCTTTAACATTGGCAAAGCACTTTATAAATATCTCATTTTTACCCTTATAATCACCCTGGGAGGGAGGTGCTATACTGAGGCAAACAGGGGTTAAGAGTCTTCCCCAAGGTCATATAGCTATGAAGTGTCGACGTTGAATTTGAACTCAATTCTTCCTGACTCTAGGTGTAACACTCTATCCACTGTGCCACTGGAACCCCTACCTCCCTTCAAGATTCAATTCAAGGGGTCATGCCTGGCTCGGCCCCAGGGGCTCCTCCTCCTCTTCCTCCCCGCTGCGGGCACTCCTGTCTCCGCCCGCAGACCCAGACAGCCTGGGCGACTCCTCCGGGAAACTCCGTGGCCGTGGTTGGGGAAGGAAGAAGGCAGCCCTGCCTGCGCCGCTGCCCCCGCCCCTCACCGGGGCGGGTCACCCCACCACCCTTGCTGAGAAAGGGTGGGAAAGAAGGAAGCAGCCGCGGGGGGCACCGCGTTCTCCAAGCCGCCCCGACCCACCTTCAGGTCCTACCTCCTGTCGCCGGCGCCGCCGCCTCAGGATGAAGTGAAGAGGAATCCTGAGCTCAAGATTAAAAAGCTGGAACCAGTGCTTTTGCCAGGAGAAATAGTTGTACATGAAGTCAATTTTGTGAGGAAATGCATTGCAACAGACACAAGTCAGTATGATCTTTGGGGAAAGCTGATATGCAGTAATTTCAAAATTTCATTTATTACAGATGATCCAATGCCATTGCAGAAATTTCATTATATAAACCTTCTCCTTGGTGAACATGTCGTCCCTTTAACATGTATTGAGCAAATAGTAACAGTAAATGACAATAAAAGGAAACGGAAGATCCTAGGCCCCAACCAGAAACTCAAATTTAATCCAACACAAGTAATTATTTATTGCAGAGATTTCAGAATTGTTCCATTTCGCTTTGACGAAGCAGGTCCTGAAGGTGCCAAAAACGCGTGCCTTGCGATAGCTCGGTATTCTCAGCCAACCGATCTCCAGCTACGCTTTGCATCTGAGTACGTTGGGGAAAAATACCACAATCCAGCTAAAAACATCAATGGAATAAACCCAGGAGGTGGAGGAGTAACTGGTGGTAGTAGTAAAAAAAAACTCCTTTATTTGTAACTTTCTCTGATTGGGATAGAGAAATCAAGAGGACAGGTGCCTCACAACGTAGAGTTTGTTCAATTAATAAGTGCTACATGATTTCTACTTGCCTTCCAGAACACTTTGTAGTTCCATCTTCTTTGGCAGATCAAGATCTAAAGCTCTATTCCCATTCTTTTATTGGAAGACGAATGTTATTATGGTGCTGGAATCACTCTAATGGTAGTGCTCTTATAAGAACGGCCCTCATAAAAGATGTATTGCAACAGAAAAAAATAGATCAAAGAATTTGTAATGCAATAACTAAAAGTCATCCACAGAGGAGTGATGTTTACAAATCTGATTTGGATAAGAATTTACCCAATATTCAAGAAATACACGCTGCATTTGTAAAACTTAAGCAACTGTGTGTTAATGAGCCTTTTGAAGAAACAGATGAGAAATGGTTGTCCTCACTGGAAAGTACTGGGTGGTTAGAATATGTAAGAGCACTCTTAAAGCATTCTGCTGAACTTGTATATGTGCTGGAAAGTAAACATCTTTCAGTAATCCTTCGAGAGGAGGAAGGAAGGGACCTGAGTTGTTTTGTAACTTCTCTTGCTCAAGTGATGCTGGATCCTTGTTTTCAAACAATTGTTGGATTTCAAAGTCTGATAGAGAAAGAATGGGTCATGGCAAAATATCAATTCCTAGACAGATGTAACCATTTAAAGAGGTCTGAGAAAGAGTCTCCCTTATTCTTGTTATTTCTGGACTCCATCTGGCAGCTGTTAGAACAATATCCAGCAGCCCTTGAAATTTCAGAAACTTACTTAACAGTGCTGTATGACAGTACACGGATCTCATTGTTTGGCACTTTTCTTTTCAACTGCCCTCATCAACGAGTAAAACAAAGCACAGAATTTGCTATTAGCAAAAATATACAACTGGGTGATGAAAAGGGCTTAAAATTTCCGTCTGTTTGGGACTTGTCTCTTCAGTTTACAGCAAGGGATCGCACCCTTTTTAACAACCCTTTGTACAGTGGAAAGAGTGTACAAAATGTGTACAAAATGGATCAGTGAAATCATTTAAGTGGACAAAGAAAAATTATAGCTCTACGTTGAGAGGAATGCCACCTTCCTTTAAGAATGGAATCATCAGTGACCAAGATTTGCTTCCAAGGAGAAATTCACTAATACTGAAATTGAAGACAGATCTTCAGCAAACTGACAGCCAAAGCATTGATATGGAGCAGTATTTTAGAGACTGGTTTTCAAAACCTGTTGACCTGCATGGTATAATTCTGCCCCACCTCTCTGGAATACACATAAAATTGTGGAAACTCTGCTACTTCCGTTGGGCTCCAGATGCCCAGATTAATAATGGCAGCTTCATTACAACATTTCACAGAGTATCTCTATTGGCAGATGAAATAGATAGCTCAGCAGGAGTCTTCGACACTACAAGAGCAGTCCCATGCAAGCTAGCTCTTCAGACCTGGATCAGAGTAGGATGTACTTTAAAGCAAATGGTCTAAATGTTACATCTGGGACTCTGGAGTTTCTTTCTTCTTCATTTCCATTTTTGCCCACAGGGAACCTTTGCAGAAGAAGCATTTTAGGAACACCATTAAGCAAATTTTCAAGTGGTGCCAAAATATGGTTGTCTACTGAGACTCTAGCAAATGAGGACTAAAATGTAGTATTTTCTGAACATTTGGGAGAAAAATGGTAAATCTTTTTCCTCCAAGTTAACACTGCTAACTGTGGCATCCGAAGCTGTAATAATTTCATGTACAAGAATAATAGTTGAATTTTGCACAAATATTAAAAAGTAAACTGAATCATGCTTCAATAGCACAATTTTCAAAGTAGGCATAAACTTTGGTTTTGATTTTTTCTTTCCCTGAATTTTATAGGTCTGGGCTTATTCCCTGATGAGATGCTAGCAAAAATTTCATTTACTAATTTAGAGGATGAATATGATTATGCTAATCAGATTTTTTTTTTTTGCTGCATCTCTTTTCCAACAACCAAATGAGGTTTCTCTGATTAGCAATTCAAGGAAGCAAAAGCAAATATTTTTTAAAACCCAGAATAACCATATTGCCAAAAATAAGTTGACAAGAGTGGGAGCAAAACTTTGAAACTAGGCTTTAGTGTTTCTATATTTACATACTTCTCTAGTTATGTTATTTCTAATTGGTTTCAACTAATGCTTATATTAGTACACTGTGATCATAATTTATTTTTTCAAATCATCATGTTAAATAAAGAATCTTTAGAACAGGGTTTTTAAATTTTGTGAACTTCTCTTTACTACACAAGAACTAACTTTAAAATGATATGCACTGTTAATCATAAAATGTTTGCTGTAGATAATACAATTATAGCCTTAGAAGTGCCTTTAATTGAAATGAACTTTAAGATATGTATACTACACAGTGAAATGTAATTTCCTTTTAAATAGGATGTTAAAATCCTAATGTGTATTGTAAACATTGTTTTCATATTCAGATTCATAAAACTAACTGGAAATCAGCAAAGCCATTATTTGGAATTTTAAACAGCATAGAGGATTAAGTGCCAGTACATAGAATGCCTTTGAAAGTGTCATTTAGAATGAACCTTTATTTAAGAAAGATCTTGGCAGAAAGATTTAATTTCAATTTTACTAAATCATTGTCACAGAATGAAGTGTTTCTTTTTCTGTTATGCTAATTGTTCATTTTTATATTGGGAAAAATTCATTATATACTGTGAAGATTCAAATTTCGGTTTTTCCCTCTGGAAGGAATATCTGCTATCCTAAGGAAAAGGAAGTATTCATTGTATGTGTCATTGGCATTTTGATAAATTTAATTTTTGATACAATTTTTGATGTCTTATTAGAAAAATTCAGACCACCTAGTCAGATAACGGGTCTAAATAGTCAACAAAGGATAAACAAACTTGGCTCCAAAAGGACCAGAGTGGAAGACACAAGGTCTCTTAAATGCTACTGCTAACTTTGAGCAGGGAAGAGAGAGCCTTTTTTCTGATGTGCAACTATTTTTGTCAGAAACATTGTGAGAAAAGAGACAAAAGTGAAACAGGATTATGGAAACACGGACACAGAAGTGCACTTCACTTTGGGGGTATTTTGTCCCAGCGCCCTAATTAAACTATTGTAATATGCACATATTCATTGCAATAACCTTTCTAGTAGTGGCTTCAACCTTAGCCAAAGACATATTCAAGCCGAAGCTTTGGGTACAAGAGTTCCAATATAGGATCCTGATTTTGAGGTTTTTTTCTATACTTCTTCCCTCTCTCCTCACTCCCTGTTTAAACAGTCATTTTCTTAAAAAGTAGCCAGATTGTTTACAGTTTCTTAAACTGCCAACTCATTTGGGATCTTTAAAATTTTGGATAAGTAAAATAACTAACTAGTCAGTATATTTCACTTTGAAAAAGTGACTACTGGGTGGAGCCAAGATGGCGGCTGGAAAGCAGGGACTTGCGTGAGCTCCCCACCACGTCCCTCCAAAAACCTATAAAAAATGGCTCTGAACAAATTCTAGAACTGCAGAACCCACAAAATAGCAGAGGGAAGCAGGGATCTAGCCCAGGACAGCCTGGATGGTCACTGGATGAGGTCTATGGCGCATGGAGTGGAGGGGAGCAGAGCTCAGCCTGGGAGGCAGCAGGAGCAACCAGACCAGGAGCTGGGCAGGACAGGCCCTAGCACCCTGAATCAGTGAGCTGTGGCAGTTACCAGACTTCTCAACCCACAAAGACCAAAGACAACAGAGAAGGTTAGTGGGAAAAGCTGTGGGGGACAGAGTTCATGGTTGGGCTACTGCCCCAGGGGCAGTGGGGGAGGTGCAGCTACAGAACTACAGCTGCAGTTACTTCCGGCCCCAGGCCCACGTGGTGGGAGGAATTAAGTGGCAGATCAGAGCAGGACTGAAGAGCCTGCTGAAGATTTGCATCAGGTCTCGGTTGGTGGCTCATGAGGACGGAGGAGTGCTAGTGTGGCAGAGCTGGCTGTATAGAAATAGCTCTGAAATCAACGGCGCATCCCCTCAAGCTTGGAACAAAGTACTCTTTGCTCTACAAGCAGTCATACCCTGACGAAAAACTCAAGGGTCAAGTAAGTTGGCTGGGAACATGGCCAGGCAGCGAAAACACACCCAGATTCAGTCTCAGACTTTGGAATCCTTCTTTGGTGACAAAGAAGACCAAAACATACGGCCTGAAGAAGTCAACAAAGTCCAAAAGCCTACACCGAAAGCCTCCAAGAAAAACATGAACTGGTCTCGGGCCATGGAAGAGCTCAAAAAGGAGTTGGAAAAGCAAGTTAGAGAAGTAGAGGAAAAATTGGGACGAGAAATGAGAATGATGCAAGAAAACCATGAAAAACAAGTCAATGACTTGCTAAAGGAGACCCCAAAAAATACTGAAAAAAATATTGAAGAAAACAACACCTTAAAAAATAGACTAACTCAAATGTCAAAAGAGCTCCAAAAAGCCAATGAGGACAATGCCTTGAAAGGCAGAATTAGCCAAATGGAAAAGGAGGTCCAAAAGACCACTGAAGAAAATACTACCTTAAAAATGAGATTGGAGCAAGTGGAAGCTAGTGACTTTATGAGAAATCAAGATATTATAAAACAGAACCAAAGGAATGAAAAAATGGAAGACAATGTCACATATCTCATTGGAAAAACCACTGACCTAGAAAATGGATCCAAGAGAGATAACTTAAAAATTATTGGTCTACCTGAAAGCCATGATCAAAAAAAAGAGCCTAGATATCATCTTTCAAGAAATTATCAAGAAAAATTGCCCTGATATTCCAGAGCCAGAGGGTAAAATAGAAATTGAAAGAATCCACAGATCGCCTCATCAAATAGATCCCAAAAAGAAATCTCCTAGGAACATTGTCGCCAAATTCCAGAGCTCCCAGGTCAACGAGAAAATACTGCAAGCAGCCAGAAAGAAACAATTTGAATATTGTGGAAAAACAATCAGGATAACACAGGATCTGGCAGCTTCCACATTAAGGCTTGGAATATGATATTCCGGAGGTCAATGGAGCTAGGATTAAAACCAAGAATCACCTACCCGGCAAAACTGAGTATCATGCTCCAAGGCAAAATAAGGATTTTCAATAAAATAGAGGACTTTCAAACTTTCTCAGTGAACAGACCAGAGTTGAATAGAAAATTTGACTTTCAAACACAAGAATCAGGAGAAGCATGAAAAGGTAAACAAGAAAGAAAAATCATAAGGGACTTACTAAAGTTGAACTGTTTTGTTTACATTCCTACATAGAAAGATGATGTATATGATTCATGAGACCTCAATATCATAGTAGCTGAAAGGAATATGCATATATATATGTGTGTGTATACATATATATACATATGTGTGTGTATGTATGTATATATATACACACACACAAAGGGCACAGGGTGAGTTGAATATGAAGGGATGACATCTAAAAAAAATCAACTTAAGGGATAAGAGAGGAATATATTGAGAGAGGGAGAAAGGGAGAGAAAGAACGTACATTGGCAAAATTATTGCAAAAAAATAAGGAGGTTTATCAGAATGATCATATGGGATTCTACATTATTACATATTTCTTTGGTACAATATATTTACTGTAGTTGCAATCACATCATTTCTTGTGAGCTGTAGCTAAATGCAGCTTCATTTCACCCACTCTAATCGCCAGGATTTAAAATTTCAGCACTTGTTAATTCTGTGTACAATATAATATGGCACAATAATCATTATAACAGACCAATGAGAACCAATGCAGATTTTCACTAGAAAATGTTATAAAAATAAACTTATATAAAGATTTTTCTATCTTTATAAATCAGTATTGGTAGTACCTAATTTTAAAATTTGTAAAAAAAAAATTTTAAAGTTAAAAGAGATGTATGGGTAAAGGGAGACATCTGTAGAAAATTAGTTAAATCAAATGTTTGAATTCATAATAGTCTCTATACTATATTAACAATGAAGCAGCTTCAAAAAAGGGGAGGAAATAGCTTGAAACAAATGGAAAGGAAATGGATAGCACTTGAAGGGACTAAGAACTGATTTTCAATCAATAAGCTATTACAGATGTTTACATAACAAAAAGGTTCCAACAAACTAACAGTAACCCTTATTTTACATCTAACAGGCTAGGAAAACCTTGACTTTATAAAACAAGACAAAATTCTTAAGACAAGTTATAAAAACATTTCTGCTTCAGTCCAAGAAGCAATAACCATTAAAACAATTTTGTAAAAAGGCAAATTATTCATCAAATAGAAACAACTACTCATTAAATATATAGATACAACACAATCTTAGAAGACCTTTAAAAAATGCAAAAATTTATTGTTCCTGGGAAGTGGTCATTTTTTCTTTTTTTGAATTTTTTTAAAATTTATTTATTATATTTAGTTTTCAGCATTGATTTTCACAAAAGTTTGAATTACAAATTTTTCCCCGTTTCTACCCCTCCCCCCACTCCAAGATGGCCGTATATTCTGGTTGCCCTGTTCCCCAGTCAGCCCTCCCATCTGTCACCCCACTCCCCTCCCATCCCCCTTTCCCTTCTTCTCTTGTAGGGCGAGATAAATTTCTATGCCCCATTGCCTGTGTATCTTATTTTCTAGTTGCATGCAAAAACTTTTTTTTTGTTGTTTTTAAACACCTGTTTTTAAAACTTTGAGATCCAAATTCTCTCCCCTCTTCCCTTCTCACCCACCCTAATAAGTCAAGCAATTCAACATAGGCCACATATGTAACATTATGTATAAGGTAGGTGCATACAACTAGCCTGCATCGTACAGACAGAGCGCATCCACAGATGGACCGAAAATTCCTTTCGATATGTTCTGTCCATAATACTGCTTAAAAACACCAGAGAAAGTTAACATCGATGAGATTATTTATTAGTAATGGAATTAAAAATCTACTACACGTTCCATGCAAATTATTATTTTATTTTTTCACTTGTGAAAATTAAAACCCACAGGCAGGCCACACAAAATCGCACTGCGGGCCGGGCATATTTTGGACAGCCCTGGTCTAGCAGTTCCCAAGGGAAAAGAATGCTGCTTTTGCCATCATCTTGCTCCTCCCCTTTGGGAAGGTTCTGTCCTTTTCCCACCTTTACTGCACCTTTCCCCCTCCCATACCATTCCCATTTAGGAGGAGATTTTTTCCCCTCTTTTTTCCTTTATTGTACTATCATAAATAGGCAAACTTCTGTTTGGATTGTAAACCCTTTGCCCTGGCTTTAGCGTTCCACATGCATATTCATTTCTCTTGTAATAAATTTCACCTAAGTTTCATGAACTTGCGGTTGCTTGCTGACAACTGGTGGCAGCAAATCATAGAGATGATCTTGTGATATAGAGAGTAACAGGGGCACAAAATAGCAGGAACTAGTTTAGTAATCCACAGGGAAGATTTTAAGAGTCCCACATAGAACCTCATCAACTAATTGGGAATCCCTGCTCTAGAGTGTTCTGTGAATTCTCCTCCACTTAATATGGAAAATTGAAACAATGTGAAGTCATAGCAAGAGGCCTAGTGCATTAAGAAGATTATTTGTGTTTAGTTGATTAGCTGCATCCACTCTTTGTGACCCCATTTACAGCTTTCTTGGCAAAGATATTGGAGTAGTTTGCCAGTTCCTTCTTCAGCTTATTTTACAGATAAGGAAACTGAGGTAAACAGGTTTAAGTGGCCTGCCCAGAGTCACAGTGCTACTAAGTGTAAGAGGCCAAATTTGAATTCAGGTCCTCCTGACTCCAGGGCCAGCAACCTATCCACTGTGGCACCTAGCTGCTCCTTGGGAAGATAACAGTTCCATGGCACTCTGCATTAGTCAGACCACGTCTGAAGTACTGTGTTCATTTCTCAGCACTATTAACTTAGGAAAAACATTGATACTCTTGGAATCATTTAGAGGAGTGGGACAAAACTGGGCCAGGATGGTGTAATCTCATAACGAACTTTGAAAAGAGAAGCCTTCAGGTGTGTAACAGATTTCCTCAAATATTTCAAGGCTTTCATATAGATAATAAGATTACAATTCTCCTTCAGTAACTGCCTTACTTTCATATTTATATCTAAGACCTAGCTCTGCCTGGACACAGCATGAACTTTAATGTTTGCTGACTGATTTTTGCTGACCATAGAGGCTCAGAGAAATGGATTGAAGATGCAAAGAGAAAAATTTAGGTTTGATATAACGAAAGACAATTAGGGCTATCTAAAAGTGGAGCAGGCTGCTTCAGAAGGTGGTAGGATCTTTCAATGGAGGTCTTCAATCACAGACTAGATGACCACTTGTTTGATGTTTCAGAGGGGAAGTCTTGGTCAGGTATAAGCTGGACAATTTGGCTCTTCTGGGACCTTCTAACTGTGGAAATAGAAGTAACATTAGCAGAAGTAATACCTCTTACCTACTTAAGAGTAATTGGTAAGAGGTAGACTGGGAGAACAGATTACTTTAGTAAATAGATAGGAATACCATTAGCCCAGTAGGTAACCTTCTACAGGTCCTCCTAAGTCTGTGGCTCCATTCTACCATCTGCCAAACACGCTACAAAAGAAAGGGTTAGGTGACGTCTTTCTCATTTCATGCACAATCTGGTATGCCCAAAGGTCAAGATGAGGAAGAACTCTCTGCAATGGGACGGAGATGACTGATGTGAGTTTTCTATGAAATGCATCAATCAACATGCATTCATTAAGCACTTATCATGCCCCAGAACTGTGCTAAATGCAAGAGATACAAAAACAAAAAGAGAAATGGTCCCTGAAGAACTATTGCTAATTAGAAAATCAGAAGTTTAAAGAATTGCATCTTGGAGAAATGAATAAAGGATCTTTTCTATTTTCAACAAGTGAAAAGAGATAAGGTAACTAAGATCTAAATCAATCTGAATGTCTAACTTTACTATATAATGTGTTTTTCAGAGTTTTCAACAAAGGGGGACATAATCTATTTTCACAATTTTGTTATTCAGTGCTTTCAATAGTTCTTTGGATTTGTACCATATTGCTTTATAGATCATCCAGTCTCTTCTGTGGATTACCTACATTCAGCTGAATCATTCTAGTAGTCATTATGAGTAGATTAAGGGAGGCTGCTGTGTCAGCATACCATTCATATTCACACCTAATGCCATTTTAGCAAGGGGTAGAGTCATTTTGCTTATGTTTACTTTTTCCTACCATCTTAAAATAAAAGCAAAGAGCAGTTTTCTGCATTTTATCCAACAAGAGATAGCTAGGGGCTTAATAATGAAATTTTCAAAAAATGGATCTGCTCAAGGGTCCTTTTGCCATATTAAGAATCTGTTTTTCTGATCATAAGAGCAGAAAGCACCTAGAATTTAAATGTGTTCCATTGGGCAAATCGAATAACTGACTGCTGCTATAATGGATTTCTAAACTATTCAGTGGTTCAGTGGATTATAAAAGATACTAAATTTAGTAAAAGTATAGTATAAAAGATATTAAATTTTCTATGGGGCCTCTGATTCCCATGTTTCCCCCAAGTGACTGGCTTAGACTAATTGAGTCAGTTAACATTGTTTTGGTGGAAAGACCACTGAATTTGCACTCTAACAGAAAGCCAGGATACCTACTAGACAAATAGTACTCCTCTTCCTTTACTGTGGAATTCTCTCTTCCCAGTCTGCCTCTTATCAAGGACACTTAAATAGGAAGTCTTACTTCTACTGTAGTTTTTTGGACTTCATTATGCCCCTAGGATTCTCATCATCAGGAACTATATCATCCTGCAAAACAGTTTCAGTGCTGGTGCTCAAACCTCATCAGTCTCCTCTGCCCTGGGAACCCTCCAACTGGAGGACTGAGCAAGAATTCCTCCCTAAACCTCCATTTAAGGAGACTGCCAAGGCTAGTATCTCACAGGCCTGCAATCTTCTCCTTTGATCTTTTTCATCATGCCCTGCAGCTGGCAGCCCTTCGGAAACCTCCCCTCCTCCATTTTCTATTTCCTTTTTGTGTTATCTTCCCTACCCCGCCCCCCTTAGGGGAAGCAACTGTCTTTTTTTCATATTTGTATCCCTGGCATTTAGCACAGTGACTGGCACATAGTAGGTGCTTAATAAATAAATGCTGACTGACTGACTGACTAACCTAAAGAAAGTCACAATTTATTTTGGTTTCTGTTTCTTCAATTGTAAAATGAGAGCGTTAGATTACCTGAGCTCCATGGTCCTCTCCAGGTCTAACATTCTATGAGGTTTTTTTCCCATTACAAACACTTCTGTTTTACATATAGATATTATTGTCACTTATTTCTCCTAAAAGTATTCTAAGATGTAATTTTAAAAACTGAAACGAAAATTTGGCTTGAAAATCTGGGGAAAGATTTTGCCATCCCCCTCTCCCCTTTGAGAGAGCTGTTGGGAATGAATCTACATAAATGCTCTGCCCAGGATTTGGGATGAGAAGTGAAAGGAATAGAAAAGCTCACACCAACCAATCTTAACATTGGTTCTTTGTCTATATTCTTCTTTATAAGAGAGGAGAAAAGGGGAGAAAAGGCAGGGTGAGATGAAACATGATTCTAGAGCGTTTGCCTTTGCATATATGAAGAAAGCGAATCAAGGGCACTGAATTATGAGAGCATGCTGATTCCTTTCACTTCATCCCCATGTAAAACTAGATCATCGTTTCCCCATCACCTTAATCCCCAATTTAAAAAAGCACCATTCAAGTTATTGTATCAATCATGATCAACAAACACCATGAAAGCCATTGATTATAACAATAGGAAGTACATGACAAGCAAAATCTATTCATAGTCCACTGCTTTCCCAGCCAGTTTCACTGGCTACACTCTCTTCCCCTTCCATTCTCAACCCTCTGGTAGACTAGTTCAACTCTACATCACCTGCTACACTTGAATCCCTTGTCCTGTCACCGTTCCAGTCTGCTACATCTCACTCCTCACCATGTAACCTTCAATCCAGTGACAATGGTCTCCTGGTTGTTCCACAAACAACCTCTCCATCTTTCAGCTCTGGGCACTTTCTCTGGCTGTCCCCCATGCCAGGAACCTCTCCTTCCTCCACTCTTAACTACCAAACTCCCTGGCTTCCTTTGTGTTGCAACCCCTCTCAATTCCAGTGCTTGGTTAATTGTTTCCTATTTATCCAGTATGTAGCTTGCTTTGTATATATTTGTTTGCACTGTCTACCTCCTTAGATTGTAAGCTCCTTGAGGTCAGGGACTGTCTTCTGCCTCTTTTTGTATCCTCAGGGCTTAGCACAGTACCTGGCACATAGTAGGCACCTAATAAGTATTTAATGAATTAAACTGAATATCTGCTTAAACCCTAAACCTGGATTACTCCTACCATTTGCCTCCCTTGCTCCTACTTACATACTACTGAATAGAACTGGGAGAAGTGACAAGATCTTGCTAACCTGGTCTACTACAAATTTATCTGAGCTGAACCCTCAATGCAGCAAGTTAATTCTTCTATTCTTCCCAAATAGATTGTCTATCTCCCATTAACCATTATTGGCTATTCCAAATTTACTCTCCTCCCTCAGACCTCCCCCAGGACTCTGTAGGAGGACCTACATTCTCAGTTGCCTCATACAAAATCTATACACCACCTCCCCTCCAAAAAACAGACCATTTGCCACGGGCTTTCTCTTTTTCATTCTCAGCTCATGTGCCCCTGACATAATATCATGAACCTAATAGAAGCCCCTATCACAGAATTCCAGAGATAGAGGGAGACTCAGAGGTCATTTAGTCCTACGTGTACCTAAACAAGAATCCTCTGTATAACATATTCCACAAGTGAACATCCAAACTTTCCTTGAAGACTTCAGAGAGAGGCAATCCACTACCTCTTATGGCAGTCCATTTCATTTTTGGGTATCTCTAATCATTTTCCTTACATTAAGCCTAAATCTGCTCCTCTGTAACTTCTACCTATTATTCCTAGTTTTGTCCTCTGAGGACAAGTAGAATATCTAATTCCTATTTGATACACCAGTCCTATAAATACTTGAAAAAAACCATCATGCCCATTCCTTCCTCCTTGATGCTTCTCCCCTGCCAGATAAACATCCCTAGTTCCACAGTTCCTTCAACCAATTACTATAGAGCTAAATTTTCAGTTTCTTCAACTGACCCTTACCATTTCAAGGTCATATCAAGGTTCCCTATTTTGGTTACCTTCCTCTGGTCATTCTTCAGTTTATCAATATCCTTCCTAAAATGTGGTGCCCAGAACTGAACACTGCACTAGACACGTACTGAACAAATCAGGATCCATCACAATTACTAACCCCAAAGCACTATACCTCTCTTAGAGCAGGCTAAGACTTATCTAGCCTATTCGGCTACAATATCATAATGCTGACACCCTAGTGTGCTTATACACCACTGAGAACCCCAAATCTTTTTTAGACTAACTACAACTTAGCCTTGCACACATTTTGCACTTGTGAGGTGGGTTGTTTTTTTTTAACCCAACTGTAAGTTTATTTGAATTTTTGATTTTTCACTTGATTAAATTCAGAACAGTAATCTTGCTTGTCAAGATCTTTTTTGAATCTTGTTCTCTAATGCATTAGTTATCTTCTCTAGTTTTTGGTGATCTGAAAATGTGATAAGCATGCCATCCATGCCTTCTTCTAAATGCTAAATCACTGATAAGGAATAGGGACTACCCCTGTGATTTCACTGGCACAGAACAAGATCTAAAAATGGTTTTTACATTTTCAAATCAAATTTTATTATATTTATAAATGCAAAAACCATTCTTAACTCACGGGCCATGCAAAAACATGCAGTAGGCCAGTTTTGGATCTCCAGTCATAATGCATAGAGTACTGCCAGGATGAAGAAATACCTTCTACCAATGCATGTTGATACCTTCTCTACAACTTGTATTCTTAGAGTTGCCCATAATACCGAAAGGTTAAGTGACTTGCCCAGCGCCATACAACCAGCATATTAATATCAGGGATGGAACTTGAACCCAGGTCTTTTACTCAAGTCATTGGTAATAATATTAAACAGAAAAAAATAGCCAAGCATACAACTATGGGAAGAGAAATTCTCCTAAGCAGACACTGAACTATTTATGACTACTCCTTGGGTTTAGGCTTTCAACTGATTCTGAATCTAGATAATGGAACTCATCTTCTCGCTCACTTCAGTCCATTTTCCTTATAAAAATGACACAAAAAATGCTGTCATATGTTTTGCCAAAATCTATGTAAACTATATTCACACCATCTCTTTAATTTACCAGGCTAGAAACCTCACCAAAAAAAGAAAACAAGATTAATCTTGCACGGCTTATTTTTGATGACAACTTACTTTTTTAAATGCTTTTAATTCTATAATTTTTCCAAGAGTCAAAGTTGAATTCAATTGCCAATAGTTTATAGATTCTATTTGTTTCCTCTTTTGAAAAATAAGACATTTTTCTTTCTCTGGTCCTATAATCTTTCCATTCTCCAGGATCTTTTAAAGATCATTGACTGTACATCAGCAATAAGATCTTTCAGATCTTTTATTATCCTGTGATGTTAATAGTTTATCTGAGTCTAGTCGCTTGAACTCATCAAGGAAAGAGAAGTACTCACGATACTTCCTTACTTATCCTTACTTATCAACTCACTATTAGCCATTTTTATTCAGGAGAATAACAGCTGCGTAGCTCTGCATTTTTTACTACATAAAATAAAATACACCCAAACCCATCAGTTTCAATCTGAGATTTAATGCTCCTGACATTTTATATGAATCATTTGCCAAGTACCTCGCACCCCCCCCCCCCCGCGCCCCCCCCCCCCCGCCACAGGCCTTCCACACACTCTTCCTTTTTATTAAAAAAAAAAAAGCTGAGCAAAACAACTGCATTTGCAACATTCTAAGGGGTATGTGGAAAGGGGGGAGGGGTAGGCCTGGAGCATGTCATTTTTAATCCAGGACCATGTTTTGTCTTAACACTATTTTTAGAGGACAATGTCACTGTTACCTGCTTTTACTTCCATCTCATATACATAATCTTTTACATATTAAGTTTATAAATGTGTTTCCTGTATATCCAACATCGGCCTCTTTAGACTTATCTCCCCTTCTCATTCTCAGTGAATTGCGGCTCTTTCTGTCTTCAGAATTTCGTTCTTGAGAACTCCTGACCTTCGCTGGTATGAATTTCCCTATAGAATTTTTATCTATAGTATCCTACCTATCTTTTCTCTAAATATCTTGAAACCAGCTCTCTTAAAATCAAGGCGGTATGCATAGACTAGTTCCAGATTTTCTATCACAAGCAGAAGATTGAATGATCATATTACCTTAAGTTTCCCATTACTTCTGTCAGCAACCATTTCCTCACTATTAGTGAGAAATAGTGAGCAGAAAATCCCTTCAGGGAGGCAATGTGGTATAGAGAGGTCATGTAATACAGCACAAACTAACTCTGGCATCGGAATATATGGGTTCAAATCCTACCTCTGATGCCTACCCTTGGGTCTGTTTGCTCATCTGTAAAGTAAGGGGGAATAGAGTAGATGGCCACCGGCAGGTCCTTTCAGGTCAAGAGCTATGATCCTATGATTCCACTACTTCTTGAACCAAGACATCGTTAATAGCTCTACCTCTGTTAAGGAGAGAGTCCAGATAACACCATTCCTACCACTCCAAGATGACTGTGCCAGATCTGTTGCTCTTTCCTTGAAGTCCTCATGTATTGTTTCTTTCTATCCAGGTCGTCTGTCATATCCTTCAGTGACAGTAATGCTTCTGCTTCAGCTTCCGTTGATCTTCACCCAAATGTTTTCCATTATGCACACTCCACTTCGGTTGACTTCCTCACAAGAGTATGCTTTCTGAATATATGATGCCACTCATTGCAGCTCCGCTGATGGCCGCTACCCCATTTCTTCCAAGCTATATGCTAGTCATGGATCTCATCCCACCAAATCTCCATGACATCTGTGAGTTCAAACCTAACTGTTCTAGATTCCCTAGACCACTTCCTGTTACTGATACTTTGTACATCTGTGTAGAGAAAAACTTTGAGGCTATGGGATATTATTGGCTTCTTTCTGGAATTTTGTGTCCTGTGAACTTCAAGGTGACTCTACGGTTATTTCAGTGGTACTGTATGGCTTGACAGCTATACTAAGGTAGTTTTCACCTCTCCCTGCCTTATTAGCCTTTGGTAAGGATATTCCATCCTTAGCCGAGAGCCTTAATTTCTCTGAATTACTACAGAATTTTCCTAGATGACCAATATGGATTCCATTAACTTTTTCTCTTTCTTGTACTCATATATTCTTCACGCTTCCACCCAACTAATCTATTTTAAATGATACTTTATAACGCTACTTTTGGATGAAAAAATCTACAATGGCCCCCTGTTGATTCCCACACCAAGTCCAAATCATCCTACATGACTTTAAGGCCATCCATAATTTGGCCTTGGCCCATTAATACAAACTAATTTTCCAATTAACATATTAGATATGAACCCACTATTCTAATCAGTTTTAGTATAATATCATGCTTACAGATTTTTCCTCCTACCTAGAATGCCTTCTAAGCCCATCTCCCTATCCACACCCTTAACCACCACCTTGTTTTTTTTCACTTCCCTCTAGCTATGCCATTTGCTAATCTGAAGTAGGTTAAATGTGTAAGACATGACTCCTAAATGTTGGTTATTTCTTCCTAAGACTCTAGCTGCAAATATAGCCAAAAGATGGATGGATGCCTCAGTCTGGGTCCAGTAAGCCCAAAGGCCAAACTTATTTTAGAGTAAAAATATGTGATAACTTGTATTTCAAGGTAACTTTTCCTTTGTAATACTATGTATTCTGAACATTTAAGAACATTACTTTGAGACGTCCACAGGCTTCACCAGTTTGACAAAAGGATCCATGGCACAAAAAAGTTTAAGAACCTCTGCTTTAGAGGTAGGTAACTGTCGTCTTAAAAAAAATTCCCTTTACCTTTTTCTATCAACATTTCCCACGTGGCTGCTCTTGTAGACTTCATTATGGTCTCCGGAAAGTTGTCATCCTTCTAGATAACACCAACTCTGAAAATCACACCCGGTCAGCAAGCAGCCCCACCCTGGGAGCCCCCTCCATGCCTCTGATTGGAGATGGCGGACATTGGAGAGCTCCCCTATTTGGGGTTTTCTTGGCAAAGATACTGGAGTGGTTTGCCACTTCCTTCTTCTTTTTACAGATGAGGAAACTGAGATGAACAAAGATGAGTCTTCCTGACTTGAGGCACTCTAGCACTCTATCCACTGCACCACCCAGTCTCTTATCTGGTCAGCTCTCCCCATCCTGCATGCTCTGTCATATGGCAATGCTGGCCCACCTGCTGTTCTGAACACACAGTGTTTCATCTCTCGCCTTTACTCCTTTGCGGGGTTGTCCCTCCATTGCCTCTTGGAATCCCTGACTTCTTTCAAGGCTCAGCTTAATACACATCATACACAATGTATACGTAGAACATATCACACATTGGGTGTATATATGATACATATCTCACACGGTATATACATATAATATACACACAATATAATGTGTGGGGCAGCTGGGTGGCAGTGGATGGAGTGCTGGCCCTGAAGTCAGGAGGACCTGAGCTCAGACGCAGCCTCAGACGCTTACTAGCTGTGTGACCTTAGGCAAGTGGCTTAACCTCTGTTTGCCTCAGTTTCCTCATCTGTAAAATGAGGTGGAGAAGGGAATGGCAAACCACTACACTATCTTTGCCAAGAAAATCCCAAATGTGGGGCAGCTAGGTGGAGGGCATAAGTTCAAATCCAGCCTCAGACACTTGAAACATTCACTAGCTGTGTGACCTTTGGCAAGTCACTTAACCCCAATTGCCCTGCCTTCCCTCCTCCAAAAACAAAACAAGAAAACCCCAAATGGACGGATCAACAGCCACACAGCATGTATTTAAATACAGAATACATATTATACACAGTGCATGTAATACAGAATACATATCTCACACACGTACATATAATAGACGAACCCAGCACACTGTGTAATATATATTTTAACATAGAACACATTTCACAATGTCTATATAATATGTGATATACACTACACTGTGTATTTAACATATAATATATATCAGTGTGTGGACAACATAACACATTTTAGTGTGTATATAACACACATACCACAGCGTGCATTTAATGATACATTTTACACAGCGGACATATATAAATGGTAATCTATAATACATATCGCACAGTATGTATAAAATACAGAATACGTATAACACAAACCTACTCACACTGTTGAGAGACAGAGACAGACACAGAGAGAGACAGTGTATGTGTGCGCGCCCGCGCGCGCCCGTGTAGGCAGAATCGGAAGAGACAGCCGACTCAGACTGACAGCACAGGGTCGTGCACTCGGCTCTTCTACGCCCCCGGCGTTCTACTCCGCGCGCCGCCCTCCGGGCTCCGGGCCTACCCTGGAGCCACGCAGCCTGGGGCCCTCGGGGCGGGCCCTGCCCGTGGACCTCGAGGGTACAACCGCCCGGTTCCCACTCACTCCAGCGACCAGCGCCCTCGAGCCTCTTTCCGGTTGCGAGGAGGTCGCGACCACGACGCGCGCAGAAACCGCTGGGTGGCGTCGGTTTCCCTGCTCTCCTCGGCCATCCCGGGTCGGCCGGCCAGTCCGCCGAATCGACCGCCCCTCCCTACCGCGCTCCTCCCTCCCGGCCTCATCCTCGGTAGTTGGTTGGAGGAGGGACTGGTAGGAGAGCCGGGAAGGCTGGAGAAAGTCGCGCGTGCGCTCTAAGCAGGAAAAGACGGGAAGGAGGGGAGGCGGATCGCCGCGGCGGTTGTGCGCAGGCGCGCTTCGTGGGGGCGGGGCAAGCAAGGGGGCGGGGCGGAACGGAACGGAGATGTGGGGAGGGGTGGGGAAAGCATAGGTAGGCCGGGGAAGGGTCTGGGCGGGCCGGGGCGGGGTTAGAGAGCTGCTGAAGAGCCACCTCCGAGCTCCGGGAGCCGGCTGTGAGCAAATCGAAATTGAAAGTCGTGGCCGTGGTGGCGACTGACCGAGGCGGCGCTGACCACCGGCGCGGGGAAGGGTCCCCAGCGCACGGAGCCAGGTAAGCACCCGCCCCTGACCCAGCCCGCCGGTGGCCGTCCCACTCCCCAACCCCACCATCTCCAGGGATACCGGCACAGCCTCGCCGGGCGGGCGGCGCCCACTGCGCTCCCGGGTTCAGGGTCTCGGCTGCTCGGTTCTTGGGCTGGGGATGCCCCCGAACCGGACCCGGGCTCGTGCTGGGACTCGGGCTAAGGGTGATCCCGCGCCCTCTCCAGACCTCTCCACGGCACCCCCGGGGCTGCCACCTCTGGAGGGGGTTACGGACCGGCCAGGGTAGGGCTCCCATTCAGTAGCTGTCCACCTCGGGGACTGGACGTCGCGGTCTCCCTGCCATCCTCGCATCTCCCCCGCGCTTCCCTCGGCCTGCGGAGGGCGGTTCCCACGCTCAGTTAAATTGCCCGGGCGCACCCCCACCCCGGCCTCGGGGCTCCGGGCTGCGAAATTGTCCTTGGGTACAAACTGTCAGCGGGCTAGGGCCGGGTGGGGGTGGGGTGAGGTGTTACGGCCTTGGGTCTGAAGCGAGGGGGGCGGGGGGAGTTACTGCCTTGTGTCTGATTGGGGGAAGCAGTAGCCCCCTGGCATAGCCTCTACTTAGGAAATATATCGAATCTATGCAGATTTCATACTACTGAAGGTTCAGGTGAGGAGGTGGCGCGTGGCGAACGTAATAATTAAGAGCTGTAAATCTTACAGCGCCTTTAATGCTAACATTAACCTTCCGCTAATGCGTATGAAAATGAGAGCCGTAGCTGGCGCCGAAGTCAGCGCTTGATGCATTTATAGCCAGGCACATGAAGTGACTTTCCTCGAGTCAGGATAGTAGTTAAGTAGAGGGAGGATTCGAACCAGATACAAGTGAATTGATTTTTATTCCCTGTCCCCCTCTTCGACCCACTAATTTTTGTGTTGGGGTTTGTTGGTACGCGTTGAAAGCAGCTGCTTGCATTGTTGGGTCCCTCATCCTAAGTTTTAAATCTCTAGAGGTTCTCCATGCAATATAACCTGGTACTTCTTGGGGTATTTAGCGAATGTTTATTGAACCAGATAAGAAGTGAATTGATTTTTATCCCCTCCTGTACGGCCTCTCCGCTTCTTAGACTCCACTGATTCCTGTATTGTGTTGGGCTTGTTGGTAGTTTTAGAATTTGGCTGTAGGGATTGCTTGTTGGGTTTTTCATCCTGCAAAATTTAAGTCTCTTGAGGCCTGAGACTAAAATCTTAAAGTTCTCTATGTGTCATATAAACCAGTGTATCTTGGTAACTTAGTGAATGTGACGAATTAGTGAATTATAACGAATACTCACAAACTGGTTTAAGCAGTGACTGTGTATTTGAAGTGCCTCTGTTCATAAATCTTTAGGCAGAAGGTCCTATTGTCACAACAGTTTAACTTTTTTGTTTTTGTTTCATAGAGTTTTAGAGCTGGAAGAGAACTGAGAGATCCTTTAGTTCCTCATTTTACAGACGAGGAAACTTGAGGTTCCAAGATAGGGACTTGACAAAGGGTTAGAGGCAGTCAGGCTTTGAGATTCTCAGCCAGTGCTCTTTCCACTAAACTGTGGCATTTCCAATATCTTGGCAATAGACAAATTAAAGTACTTACCTATTTATTGTACAGTTAATTATATATTGTAGTAGTTAGTCCCACAGTTATTACTGCATTTAAAATTTGGAGCTAGAAATGAGAAAAATGAAAAATCTCAAAGAAATCCAAATTAAATATCACTATCTAAGTGTTTTAGTTAGTTTCCCCCCTCTTAAGGAGTTCATTTAATGAGGAAGTTATTAAGGTTTTCAACCAGGAAAAATTGAGTAGGAGTATATTAGGTCTAGAAATTAAAGCAGAGGAAGAAACTATCAGTTGCTGGTGAAATATATTCAAGTGGGACATGTTACCATAACTACATCTCAACTAGAAACTAAAAGTGCTAAAACTAGAACTTTAGTTATTTAACTAAAGGCAGAATAACTGGGACTTCATAGGTCAAAGAAACTTCAGAAGGTATCTATTCCAACCCCCTTCACATTCCTTACTTTTGAGGAAATTGAGACCCAGAGAAGTAGTGGTTTGGGGACACAAGTGTTAAACGGCAGACAGACCTTGATGGGATTTGAACTCAAGTCTTCTGATTCCAAATCCATCATTCCTTTCTTAACACCATGCTGCCTCTCAACACATGAGTTTTGCAATTGGCAGATACACAGAAATGTTAGATCTGGGAGGGAGTTTAGTCTAATTCCTCTCTTTTTACATATGAGGAAACTGAAACCTAAAGAGATTGTAGTTTGCCCAAAGTTAAGTAACAGAGCTGAGTCTCTAATTCAAGTCTTGTGACTCTACAATATAGGACATTTGCCATGATACCACACTTCCTCCCTTTGTTTTAATGATACTCATAATTCAGTTTTATGAAATGAAAAAATTAATATGGGGAAATAGACCAAAGATTGGAACTGGAAGGGCCCTCAGAGGCCAATCTAATCTGTCTAATTCTTTCATTTTACAGATGAGGTCACTGAGGCTCGGAACAGTGAAGTGATTTGCCCAGGTCGCACAACTAGTAAATAAATGTTAGAGGCAGGGTATAAAACCAGAACTTTGTGACTCTAGGTCTAGCGCTCTATCCACTGCTGATAAGGAGCTGCTTGAGTCAAATGAGAAATAGTCAGTAGTAGACTATGGTAACCAATGTGATGCTATAAGCGTACTGGGAGGCATAGGCTAGTCCCAGACTGAATTGGCAGTACTCCAACTGTGTCATGGGGAGAAAGGGTCTTTAGGTTAAAAAAAAATAACATTTTTCTTTTCATTCTTTTTCACTTTTTAATAGTTAGTGCTTAAGATAATAGCTCAATTTCAGACTACCCAGGTAAACAGCTGGAGAGCTATTTGAGAACTCAAATGCCAGGGACTTCAAATAATAGAATTTTCTCAAACTTTGTATCCAGGTGTATGAAACTTGGCAGGCCAGAGTTTGACTTATTTTAGAGTCCGGCAGACTATTTTTGGACTTTATGCCCGCATCAAACTGTTGTTGATTTCCATTTTCCTGCTACTTGAATATCAGGGCTATGGAGCCAGAGGCAGCTTGTTGTAGACAAGGAGTCTCAGCATCATTGGGTGAGATTTCATTTTCAGGGGCCAGCATTTGTAAAGAAGGGAGCAATTATCTCTTATCTGGACTCCTCCACCCTAGTTCAATTCTCCCTCAATGTAATAGGACCAAGTGCCTCTGTCTTGTTTGTGCTGAACAGAAACGATAACTGCACTTCTACTTAAGCAGAAAGCAATTTCCTAACTTATTGGTAGGTGGGGAGCTCTGGGATAATTAATGGCGAATGTGATTGATGTTTGGGAGGGTGCTGATGAGACGAATGATCCCATCCATACATCAGAGCCAAATTCTTGTTTCAGAAAATATAATATTGTGCCTTTAAAAGTCTGTGGTAAAATATCAATATTTAGTAGTTTTTGAGCATTAGATGTTACAATATTTAGAATCCTTTCTCTCTGGGGCATTTTTCAGATTCCTTAACCCATCCAGTCCCTGCTTACCTTTGAAAAATAAATTGGAGTGAGTGAGGTTTTAAAAACCAGAGCAAGGTCACTTGTAGAAGCCCTCTGACTGCTGAGGGTTACCGACATGAAATCTTTAAAACCCAGGTAATACAACCCATCAGTAAGATTCATTTTTTGTTTCTTAGCTGGACATGGGAGTGATTGGTTAGCTACCTTATCTTTGACTCATCGGACTTTTTGACTTTTATTCAGGAAGGGAGGTTAGGGAAGAGAAAAGAATGTAGACAAGATAGTGAGACCAGAACGTCAAATATGATTTTATCTCCCAAGGTTCTCAAGCTTCACAATTGGTAAATTTCCAGTAATTTAAGAGGCTTCAAGTAGATAGACATTTCAGCCCTTTTACACCTCTTTTCTTGCTGTCTGCCCAGAAAACTGATCCACCCCCAACTAACTTTACATTTTGCCTACCCCGTAAAATGCTTGGGGATGGAGAACAGATTGGCAAAGTTTTGAGAATCTTTGTGACTAAAATTACTTTTACTTTACTTTAAAAAGAGAAGTAAATTAGAATGGTTTAAAAAATGTTAATTGGAAAAAGTTTGGAAATCACTGCTCCAGAAATTTGCCTGTTTTAGAGGAGTAGAAAGTGCTCTGGATAGGGGTAAGAGGATCTGGGTTTGAATCTTGCCCAGCCATTTACCTGTGTGGCCTTGGACGAGTCAATCTCTTTAGGTCTTAGTTTCCTCTCCTGTAAAATAAGAGGTTTGGACTAGAAAGCCCCTGAGGTCCTTTCAGCCACTGGCCATGAGCTTAAACCTAATTGCCTGTATATTGCTCATAATGTTTCCCTTGGTCTAAGACAGTAATAAGACTCACCTTAAGATTTACAAAGTACTTCTGTTCTAGCAGCCCTGTGGGGCAGGGAGTACAAATGTGATAGCACCTTAAAATTGAAACTGCCCATTTATATAGCTCTTTTTTATTTCTGTTGGCTGGAATCCATTACTGATCTGGTTTAACAGTGATAGAGAAGTTCCAGAAAAGGAGGGCAGTGTAGCAAAAGATCCCTGGACCAAAGTCCAGTCAGAAAGCCTTGAGTTTGAATCGTGGCTTGAGGCTATTCGTGCCACTGTGGTTAAGCCACTTCAGTTAACATCTCTGAGCCTCAATTTCCTCACCTGTAAAATGGGGATAATACCAATACCATCTTCCTCACAAGATTGTTAAATAAAGACTTTGTGACTATATATAAAATTACAATGGATGGATTGCTGGAGGAAAGAGAGACCCTGGGAACACCTGTTAGAAATCTAGTACGGTAGTCCAGATATTACTGTATTATTGTTGTTCAGTCGTTTTACTTGTGTCCGATTCTTTGTGACCTCATTTGGGTTTTCTTGGCAAAGATATTGGAGTGGTTTGCCATTTCCTGCCATTTCCTTCTCCAGCTCATTTTTCAGATGAGGAAACAGAGGCAAACAGGGTTGAGTGACTTGCCCAGCAAGTGTCTGGCCAGAAGACTCATCTTCCTGACTTCAGGCCCGGCACCGCACTGGCCACCTAGCGCCCATTACTGTATTAGGGTGTTGGCTATAGGAATAGAAAGTAATGCAGGTTGGCATTTGTTCTCAAATGTATACCATATTTCCCCATGTATAAGACGCACCCTTTTTTGAAAAATTTGGGGTCTAAAAACTGGGTGCATCTTATACAGTGGGTTGTGGGTTTTTTTACTTGCATTTCCCGCTTTTTTGCACTTGTTTTTGCGCTTATTGTTGTAGATTTTTTCACTTGCATTTCCTACTTTTTCGGGCTTATCTTTGCGCTCATTGTTTCACATTTGTTACTGGTACATTTGCCACGTTCTGCCCAGAAATGGCTCAGAAAAGATTTTCGTACAGTGCTGAATTCAAGTAAAAAGTGATCCAATTTGCAAAAGTGAATGGAAATCGTGCTGCTGGACATAAGTTGGTCCTCCTGCAACTGAGAAACGGGAAGAGGAAACCCTACTGCAAATGCCATGGTAGGAGAAGGCCATGAGAGGCAAGTCAGCAAAATGGCCTGATTGAGAGAGGGAATTGAAGATAAGGATCGAAGAGCAAAGGCGAGCGGAATTCCTGTGTCCACAAAGATGGTTCAGCATGAGACAAGAAGAATTGCTGATGAAAAAGAAGTTACTGATTTCAAAGGAGGACACAGTTGGTGCTTCAGGTTCATGAAACAACAGACTTCCCCAAAGATGCCTGAAAGCTATGAGCCGATGAATAAAACTTGAGTTCAATAATTTTATGTAATACATTTTTTTTTTTCAAATTTTGGGCCCCAAAATCAAGGTGCGTCTTATACATGGGAGCATCTTCTACATGGGGAAATACGGTACGTTTTAGAGGCACAAGAGAGTTATAGTGACTTGATTATGCAGTCTTACCCAACTAGTATGTGTTAAAGACAGGACTTGAGAGGACCTCAAGGTCTTTGGATTCCTTCTAGTCAAGTAAGTCATACTGTCTGTGAATATGTAGGTTTAGAAAGGTTAAGTAACTTGTTTATCATTACACAGCAAGTCAAGTAACTGCCAGGGTTGAGATGGAAACGCAGCTCTCTCCTCACTCCATATAGCTCTTAAGGGCAGAGGATCTTATGCAGTTGATGACTAGAATAGAATCGAAGGGGTTGGACTTGATGGCCTCTAGTTCCTTCCAGCTATTAAATCACTAGAAAAACTTTTGTACGAAACAGAATCAGTGTTGAATTAAAAGAGACACAGTTGACTGGGAAAAATCAGTATTGTTTTTCTCTGTGTTGTTGTTAATGTATAAATTGTCTTCCTAGTTTTGTTCCCTTCACTCAGCATCACTTCATAATTCAACAATTTATTCATCATTAATGTCTTCCCAGACATTTTTGTTATTTCTTTTGTCACTTTTTGTCTCATTTAAGCCATCTCCCAGTTGATGGGCACACTCCTTTGTTTCCACTTCTTTGCTACAATAAAAAGTGTTTCTATAAATATTTTTGTATTTATAGTTTTTTTTCCTTCCCTTTGAACTTTTTGGCATTTATGTCTCAGAGGTATCACTGGGGGAAAGGGTATGTGCAGCATAGTGTCTTTTTAGCTCTTGTTCCAAATTGCTTTCCAGAATGGTTGGACAATTCACAGGCCATTGTTGTGCCTGCCCTCCAATAATTGTCTTGTTCCTTATGTCATCTTTGCCAACCCCATACGTATGAGGAAGCATCCTAGATTTGGCTTAATGCTTTTCTCTTATTAGAGATTTGAAGCATATTTATATGGTTGATGATAGCTTGGATTTCTTTTAAAAGTTGCTTGTTTTTGATTCTTTGGCCAAAATTTGTCTGTTAGGAAAAACTGTTTTTTGACCAAATTTATCTATTGGGGTATGGGTGTCGCTTTCCTATATTTGTGTCAATTAAGTATGTATCTTGGATGTCAGACCTTTATTAGAGATAATTGCTATAAAGATACTTTTCCCAGTTAACTGCTTCTCTTCCGATTCTGCATTGGTTTTGTTTGTGCAAAACCTTTTCATAAGAATATAGATTTAGAGCTGGAAGGGACCTTAGAAGGCATCAAGTCCAATTCCCTTATTTTACAGATGAGGAAATTCAGAGTCAGAGGTGTTAAGTGATTTGACCCTAATAAAACAGTAAGTAGCTGAAGTGAGATTCAAACCCAGCTTATTCTGACTCCCAAGTCTAATATTTTGCTCACTACCACATATTTTCAATTTTGTGTCGTCAAAATTTTCCATGAAAAATACTATCTCTTTCTCCTGTTTGATCATGAACTGTCTCACGGTAGTATGAAAAGTATCTCCTTTCTCCTGAAATTTGTTTAATATGATCCTTTATATTTAGATCTTATATCTATTTGGAGCTTATTGTGAGACATTATCCTAGTTTCTTCCAGATTGCTTTTCAGTTTTCCTAGCAGTTTTTTTTTTTCCTGTAGGGAGTCCTTGCCCTGGTATTTGGTGTCCTTGAGTTTATTATGCTCATTTGCTTCTGGGTCTTGTTTATATAATCTGTTCCACTGATCCCTTAACCTCTCTCAAGTTGTGTCTTTTCATCTGTAAAATACGGGGTTTAGAGGGGGTAGTTAGATGAATCTTAAAGGTTCCTTACAGTTCAAAATGTATGATTTTGTGACAAGTTTTTCTGTTTTCTAACCAATAACAAATACTTTTGATGATGACTGCTTTGAAGTATATTTTGAGATCTAGTTCAGCTGGGGCCTCCTTATTTCTGTTTTTTTCATTGTTTCCCTCACAGTTCTGGATCTTTTCTTCTTCCAAATAAAGTTTGTCTAGTTCTATAAAAAATACTTTAGTATTTAGGTATGGCACTGAATTTGTAAATCAGTATATATAATATTATCATTTCTATTCTGTGGGCACAACCCTACCGTGGGAAGTTAATGTCTTTCCAGGTATTTATTTCCCATTACATAATTACATTCATTTAATTTGTTTAGTGTGTCTTGGTAGGTGGACTTTTGTGCAGTCTCTAGTTACTTTAAGTGGAATTTTTTTCTCTGTTCCTGCTGGATTTTGTTGACAACATATGGGCTGATAGGTAGAGATTTTTTTTATTATTATATTTTGTATCCTGTTACTTGGTTGAAGTTACAGTTTCAGTTAATTTTTAGTTGACTCTTTGAGTTCCTTAAACCTTCATATCTGCAAAAAAGTGATCAGTGTGTTTTTTGCCTATGTTTATTTCCTCATTTTAAAAAATCTTGCCTTATTACTATAACTAATATTTCTAGAACTATTACTAAATTTTAATGGTGATAGTGAATATTTTTGCTTTGTCCTTAAACTCACTGGCAAGTCTTCTAGCATTTCATGCAATCTCTTTTCTAAGTACATACTGTTTGTCCTGTCAAGGTCCATTTATTCCTATACTTTTAAACATATTTAATATAAATCAGTCAGCAAACATTTATTAGGTGCCTGCTATGTATCAGGTGCTGTGTTAATCCCTGAAAGGTAAAAGACAGTCCCTGCTTTCAAGGAGCACATAATTTAATGAAACAATTTACATCTAGGTACAAACAAGCTAGCTATTGAAATAATCTACAGAAGAAAGTCACTAGTATTATATTTTTTGAAAATCCTTTTCTGTATCTATTGATATAAATGTGGTTTTTATTGTTTTTGTTATTAATATGCTCTTTTAGTTTTCCTAATTTGGTTTTTCCTAAGTTTTCCAACTTATATTTCCAACCTTATATATCTGTATCTATTGATATAAATGTGGTTTTTATTGTTTTTGTTATTAATATGCTCTTTTAGTTTTCCTAATTTGGTTTTTCCTAAGTTTTCCAACTTATATTTCCAAATACAACCTTGTCAAAGTATGTAATCATCTTACATTGCTATATCCTTTCTGCTAATATTTTATTCAACACATTTGTGTTGCTATTGATTAGATCTATTGGTCAAAGATTTCTTTTTATCTCTCCCTGGTATGAAGACCATATTTATCTCATTGAAAGAGTTTGATAGGCAATTTTCTTTCTTTTTCTCCTAAGTGATTTATGTAATATTAGAGTTAATTGTTCTTTGAGCGTTCGATGGAATTCTCTTGCAAATCTTTCTCATTGTGTTTGCTTTGGCTATTTTTTGGCAGGGGGAAGAGAGAATTGTTGGGAGTTGCTTTATTTTTTTTTTCTGAGAAAGGGTTATTTTATATTTTTGTAAATATTGATCCATTTCAGTTGTTACTAAGTTCGTTAGTATATAATTAGACAAAGTAGTTTACAGTAATTTTCTTTATTCCTTCATATGTTGTGAATTCTCTGTCATTTTTGATATTGATGATCTGGTTTTCCTCTTAAAAAATAGTTGTCTGTTTTTTAAAAAACTGTTACTAGTTTTATTTATCAATTTAATAGATTTTTCATTTTCAGATTTATTTTTATATCTTTGAGTTTCAGAATTTTAAATTATGGGTTTTTGATTTTTTTTTGTTCTGCCAGATTTTTTTTAGCTGCATATGCAGTTCATTGTCGGTCCCCCCCCCCAAACCCCCATCACCACCTTTGATGAAAATATTTAGAGATATAAATTTTCCTTTAAGAATCTCTTTGGCTGCATCCTGAAGATTCTGGTGTATTGTCATATTGTTTTTATTTCTTTTGACAAAAATTATCTGTTACTTACGTGATTTGTTCTTTGTCTCTTATATTGCCTCGTCTTCATTTGTTGTTTGAATCCTTTATTATTATTTTTATTTCATTGAGATCAGTAAAAGGATGTGTTTAATATTTCTGCTTTTTTACATTTGTTTATTATACCCTAGTACAAGATGTCATGCATAGATGAGAATGTGCATATTCCTTTTGGTTTCTTCCACTCAAAAGTCACTAGAGATTTATCATTTCTAACTTTTCTGAAATTCATTTGAAGCCTTTAACATTTTTCTTGATTTTCTTTTTGTTAAATTTGTGCAGATCTGAAAGGGATATATTGAAGTGATCCCAGCTATTATCCTTGGAAATAGTGCAGAGCTGGGCTGGGTGGAGGAACTTATTAATGTTGTCCTTTGGTTTAATTCATCATTACTTCTTCTGGAGTCATTTTTTCATCTTCCCTAGGGAGTTTCTTAGCGGAGCTAGGTTCTGATTTAAGCTTTTATGTGGCCATATTTGCCAGAAGTCTCTGTTGCAGATCTTCTAGGGGCTTATTCTCTCCTTTGAATGTTTGAAATTTATTTAACAAAAAAGGAAATATTGCTGTTACCCTTTTCACCATTGTATTGTGCCATGCCAATTTGAGTTGTTCTGTGTTAACTGAAAGCTAAAGTAATGGAGAGAGAAGAAAAATCTGGGTCAGCCCACTGAAAGCTTCACTTTCCAATACTGAAGAGTCCTTCTAAATCCCTCTAAGGTCCCTTTAAGCTTCATATCTGTGAATCTATGATCTCTTTTTACCCACAAGGAACTGAACCTTGTATTGCCTGCCTCAATCTAGAAGACCTGGGTTCAAGTACAAAGTCTGGGCTATGAAATGCTGGACAAATCACTTAAACTTTGAGTTCATTCAGCTGTTCTGTCAATAAGAAATGGTGCTGAGAAGATGCTCAGCTACTTTGAGAGAGGAAATGCTTTCCTACAGCATTGAGATCACAGATCCAGGTTCTCCTCCCCATCAGAAAAGTCAGTTATGTGTTCATGCTGTGTTCTTTTTTCTTTATAACTTGTTATTTTTAAAGTGATTATCTTTGTCTCTTCCTGTTGAGATTTTTCTTTATTAAACTTTGTTGGTTTTTTTTTTTAACTCTGCAGGATCAAATTAAACCTTTTCTCTTAGAATGTTGTCAGAATTCTCAAATTAAGATTTTCATTGTTTTTTTTTGGGGGGAGACTATCTAGAAACTTAAAATTTTAATTTTTCTATAGATAAATTCAGAGTGTTGGATATTAGTAACTCTGGAACCAAAACACTAATTTAATCCTGAACTTAATAAACAACGAATAAAATAAACATGTTCATATGCATAGTTGAACAACAGAAAGAATACACGTGAAACTGCAAATCTTTGCTATGTACACTTTGTTTCTCCTTTTGAGCATTTGATAAATTCAACATTAATTTTTTAATTAATTAAATTTTTTTAACTTATCAAGCAATTTTTTTTTCCTTTCCCATAGTTCCTCCCCCCTCCCACCCCCCAGTGGCAAAAAGAAGAAGAAAACCGACTCAATACACAAACATAGTCAAGCAAAACAGTCCTATATGAGCCGTGTCTAAAGATGTGTCCTAATATGTCTGTTAGTCCATCACCTTTCTGTTACATAAGTTTCCAAACTGTTTTGCTTGCCTTCATTTCCTTCTGGCCTTCCTAATCTTTTTTTTAGAAACTTTGTTTTATGTAATTAACAAAGAATGAGTTTTCCCTCTTTCCTATGAGGAGGGAGCAGTTTTATACACACACACACACACACACACTCTCTCTCTCTCTCTCTCTCTCTCTCTCTCTCTCTCTCTCTCTCTCTCTGTCTCTCAAGCAAAACAATGCCTGCATCCAAAAAATTATGTCTCCTTCCATACCCTGAGTCCATCATCTCTCAGGTGGTGGCAGCATGCTGCTTCATTAGTTCTGTTGATAATAGTGGATGTTGTGTTGGCTTTCAAACTTTATTGTTGTTATTGTGAAAATTACTCTCTTGGTTCTGGTCACTTTACTCTGCCTCAGTACATACATGTATAGTTCTTCCAGGCTTCTCCTAAGCCACCCCTTCATCCTTTCTTATGGCACAGTAATATTCCATTACATTTATATACCATAATTTGTTGTTCAGCCATTCCCCAATTGATGGGAACCTCACTCAGTTTCCAGTTCTTGCTACAGCAAAAAGGGCTGCTATAGTTTTTTTTTTTCTTTTACATAAGGCCTTTTCTTCTTTCTTTGGTGTCTTTGGGGTATAGGCCTAGAGGTGATAGTGTCTGGCACACATGTACAGTTTAGTAACTTTGGGGACATACGTAGACCTAGAATACTTGGATCAGTTCATAGCTCCACCAAGAGTACATTAATGTGCTCATTTTTTTCCCTGCAGCCTCTCCAACATTTGTCATTTTCTTTTTTGGTCATTTTTGCTAATCCAGTAGTTGTGAGACAGAACCTCAAAGTTGCTTTAATTTGTATTTCTCTAATTTAGTGATTTGGAGCATTTTTTTTTGTATGGTCATTGATAGCTTTAATTTCTTCCTCTGAAAACTGCCTGTTTATATCCTTTGACTAACAATTAGGGATTGGTTCTTACTGTTAGAGATTTTTATCAGTTTCTTATATACCTTGGAAATAATACCTTATCAAAACTTCTGCAAAGAAGTTTTTACTCATTAACCTGTTTACCTTCTCTGCCCCCCCCCACCCCCCCCCATATTTTATCTTGTATTATTCTCTCTATATCTTGTTCGGTTGTGAACACTTCCTCTTTTCATAGACCCAAAAAGTAATTCCCCACCCCCATTCTTCTAATTTGTTTGTCTTGTTACTTTTAATGTCTAAGTTATGTATCCATTTGGACCTTATCTTGGTATAAGATGCTTCTCTATACCTAGTCCCCCATTTTTCTAGCAGTTTTTGTTGAATTGTGAGTTCTTACTGTAGTAGCTTGGGTCTCTGGAGTTTTCAGACACTGGGCTCCTAAATTCATTTGCTCCCCTGGTCAACCTCTCTTCATGTTCTCTTCTGCGTATTTTAAAAAAATGCTTCAAGGAATGTCGTTTGAGGTGGCAACTCAGCAGCCTTTCCTTTCCCTAGTACTTCCATTTCCTTATTGAAATAAAAACATTAAAATTAATAGGCATAATCAAGCAAAACAAACTTCCAGTTTACCTGTGTCTGACAATGTACGTCTCTTTCTTCACCTTGAGTCTTATCACCCTTGTGGAGAGGTAGATAGCAGGGTTTTGATTAGAGGTGTGGTTGGTTTTAGGAGTGAAAGAAGGTAGAGAACAGTTAATATTTGGAGAATCCATACCAGAAGATTAGGGTAGAACTCCCTAAGAAATTCCAGACAAGCGCATTAGGTTTTTCTTCTAAAGTTAGGAGACAACAGTCCTAGAGAAGGCATTGTTTTTCCTTGCAGTTCATTGTTTGTAACTTACTGTTGTTCCTCCCCCCCTTGGGGTTCCAGATATGAATGCCAACTCACAGTACTTATTTATTAAATTAATATAGCTGTATGTTAAGGTGTGTGTGTGTGTGTGTGTGTGTGTGTGTGTGTGTGCATGTATATAATCTGTGGCAAGCAATATAGCTCCATTTATATCCCTCAGAGTAGGGATAGCACTGGAAGATAGAAGCAAAATATTTCCGTATATATAAGAAGCAGGTAGAGAAATACAGAGACATGTGTTAGGGAAAACATTGGAGTTCTTGCCTGACACAGGCAACCTTCCCTACCTCCATCATACAATTGATTCTAGTAAATTGCACCTTCCAAGATTTTAGAATGGTGCTCTGTGTACCAGAAAAAGGTTTAGGATTACTGAAAAATTTGCCCCTTGAGGATAAAAATCTCTCCTGGTTGATAAAAAGAAACTGCTTTCCATGTTTCAGGAAACCCTACCCCATTCCCAACAGATAACAGTATCAGGCCGAAGTGCGTGTAGCGAAAGTACTTTAAAATGTTTATTAGGTTGAATTGTTGAATGGAGGTTACAGGACTAGAAGCCAGGCAAACCAAGGTGGAGGTTGAGAATAAACTAAGGTGAGCATGTATGAGGTAGTGAGAGAATAAAGTGTGAAGACTTCACATGGTATATGTATATATATTTGTATCTAAAATGTTTGAGAATCAATATTTAGAGAAAAGGGAAATGGGATAAATTTGAGTCTGTGGGAATCTGATTATTTAGCCTTTAGGAATGTCTTTCTCTCCCTTCTTCTTTAGATTTATAGATGTCACCTCAACTGTGAATGGAATACAAGATTGTGAAAGCTTCCCTATGAATCACTCATGCAAGGCAATATTCAAATAGAGATAGTACAAATTTAGTTAGGATATGAACCTCACCAGGCCTAAGTTTCGTTTTCCTGTAAATCATATGATTTCGGGGAAATCAGGTGATATTCCCCTCTCCCCCTCCCCTAGCCTACTTACAAATGGCCATCTTAGCATTAAAGTTTCCCTATAAGGTAATTCTGTAGTTTCTGTGCTGGTATTGGGTAAAACTTATTCCTGGTTAGATTGTGAGGCCACCTGTCCCCGCAAATGGGGACAGGGGTCCAGCCTCTGGGGTGGGATTTCTTAGAATTGTTTGTACAAGGATATATATCCCCTTGCTTGCCTTCTCCTCCTTGCCTCTCTTCACTGCTATCTCCGCCCTGGTAGTGAGAGATGCCCACTTCTCGAGACTTGATCAAATAAAGCTTCTGGTTTTTTTTTTCTACCTTGAGAAACCGAGACATCTTTTTTTTTTTTTTAAACTTGAGCCAGTGGTCTTTTGTCCCACACGAGCATGACCAACCAGGATCAATGAGGAAAATCAGTAAGCACACATTGGAGATCATAGAAGAACAGCAAGGAGAATACTTGAAGCTTTTTTTTTTAATCCAGAAACTTCTTTTATTTATCTTACACTTTCGTGTGCAGAGTTTCTTGGAATACTTTGGTAGAAAGTAGATACTTTGACCAGGATATATGTGTGTTGGCTCACCAGCTACTGGGAGGGGTTATTTGAACCATTCTGGCAAAGCTGACTCCTCACTCTTTTGAAACACAGGGTGTATGCTCTGTGTGTCCGAAATCTTGGATAAGCATAGATGAAGTAATGCAGCCTGGTATTGTGTTAATTATGTATGGTTAAGGTTGAGAGTATTGACGATATTAGTATTGATGAGGTTTAGGGTACTGGGACACCAGGAATGTCAGGGTGGTGTTGCCTGGAGTGAATTCACACCCTGAAGCCATCTCAGTCAGTGGCAAAGTTTATCAAAATGCTTTAGGAAAGCGGGCAAAGTTCCCAGGGAACCTGCAAGCTAGTGAGAATGGGGACAAGGGGAGAGAATGCCAAGGAAGCTAATTAAGTAATCCAGGGACTTCCGAGGGATCTGGGAGCAGGCCCCTGTAATCTATGGATGAGAAAATACAGGGAGTCTGCAAAGAGAACTTTGTTGATACCAGACATTGAGGAAGAAAAGACAGTTTTTGTTCTGCTGCCAGTCACGGACATTGGGGAACGGGTATGAAAAGAGAGCCCTTGAGTCAGCATCCCTGTATCTGCTCCAATAAAGGGAATTACAGAGTCAGGCATACATGTGTTCTGCAACAAGGGAAAGTTTTCTCAAAGGTCAGGGGCCTCCTGAAAGATTGGGAGCCTTCCAGAGACATGATCTTAGGGCTGGGGCCCAAGCACAAGCACCCCATCAGTATCTTTTTAGAGTATCCAGAGGAGAAGTTTATAGGTGTTGGCATAAACCACTGGAGGATGGAGCTAAGGTTCAGCTTGGAAAGTTACTGGTTTGGTGGTGCTTCCTGGATGTCAGGAAAATCTGGAGCTGGACAAGATTTTGCTAGAGCTCTTGATCTTAGTGTCCTGTGAGACTGTCATGACTACCAGGACAGTCCCTGATAATCAGAGGTCTACAGGACAAGGATGCCTTATGTCCCTCTATAGCAGGTCTTCTTATTAACCCTTTGGTCCTTGAACTTGTGTTTTAAAAATATCCTGATAACTGTATTTCAGTATCATTAGTTTCCTTTGTAATTCTATGTATTTTATTTTATGCATTTAAGAACATTATTCTGAGAAAGGCTTCATAGGCTTCATTAGATTGCCAGTGGGGGGCAGGACACACAAAAAGTAGAACCCCAACTCTATAGGGCCAGGGAAGGTCTCTCTCCTCTCTCTTTGTCTGTCTCTCTGCCCCTCTCTGTTCCTCCCTTCCTCATCCCCCCTTCCCACCACTCCTTCCCCTGTAAGTTAGAGATCAAGGTTTCAGTAGCGTAGAAAACCAGAGCATTAAAAGGAAATGCAAACAAACTAGCTGCCCAGGGCCAAGCTGAAAGTAGAACCTATCAGTTATTTATCTACTTGAGTTTGAGTCGTCTGTCTCTAAACGGTTACTAGTCACTCTTGGGATGTTTTGCCCATTTCAGACTCAGTGTTCTCCAGACTGACCTGATCATCATCCCCTTTCCCCTCCAAACTTTGCTGCCTCTCTCAGACAGGACCACTTATTGCACTATAGCGAGGGAGGAAAATACAAGAATTCAGTGGAATCCTTGCAATGAGGAGGCTGGGCACACACAAAATGCAAGGATACTGCTATTCAGGTGTCGTTTGCTTGCCAGGTGAGCAGTGGAGATCAAAATAAATACCAGAGTGTTGAGTTAATGATGTACAAAGTCCATGCAAATAGAGAATAGAATTGCCAAAGGAGTTTTGAGGGCAAGAGTGAGTCAGATGATTAGATGGTCAACAATTCTGTAGGACCTGAGAGAGCCTGGGCAGAGGAGGCCGACACATGTCATGTGACACCAGCAGTTTCACTAGAAAGACTTCATTTTAAGACAGTTTTCCCTTCCCCTTTTTGCTACGTTTATCCTCTTACGCCAGTCAAAATCAATCTTGAGTGAGCTTGGCTTGGAGCCTCACTGATTGGTTAGTGAATAGCATGGGGAGCAGAGAAAGGCATTCCCCAGAAACACCACCCTCTCAATCCTGCTGACTCAAATTCTGGACTCACTTTTCACTTTCTCTCTTCTCTTCCACCTGCTTACAAGCTGTTAAAAAGTCCTGTCAGTATTTTATCCCATCATCCTAGTATAGGCCCTAATTAGCTAGCACCTAAATTATAACAGTAGTTTCATAGTTGAGTTCTCTATCTATAGGCCCTTTCTCCCTCTCAAGTCCACAGTAATACTGCTCCGATCCTATTTCTCCAACTGCATTTCCCACTGTTCCCAACAGGCACCCTCCCACTCCACCCCCACCCCCAGTCATGTTGGACTCTCTGCTTTCCACATATTGAGCTTATTGCATCTTTTGTTTCTCCTGAAATACCCCACTTTCCTACCCTTCATCTAAATATTTGTTTGTCTTTCCTCCCCACCTCAAGTAAACATCTTTAAATAGGCTTTCTTGTCCTCTTTGATCTAGGCTTCCTCACCTTCTTTGATCTCACTTTTGTATGACTTCTGTATGCTATGTAATTTAGTACCTTAATTATGTTCTCTCTTGTGGTATCCTGATTGTTTCAGGGTTATTAAATTTGTCTTCTAAGCAGATTATGAATTCTTTTTGAGGTCAGGGTTAAAAGGCACATTATGGTTGTTCAGCAAACAGTTTGCTTAGGAGGCAGCTAAGTGCCTCAATGGATAGAGTGCTGCACCTGGAGTCAGGAAGATCCTGAGTTCAAATGTGACTCAGACACTTGTGACCCTGAGCAAGGCACTTAACCTCTTTTTGCCTTAATTCACTGGAGATGGAAATGGAAGACTACTGTAGTATTTTTGCCAAGAAGATAGTGTGGTCAACAGGGTCACAAAAAGTCGGACACAACTGAACAAAAAATACTTGCTTAATTTTTTTAAAGGGAAACTTCTAAGCAATCATGTATTTTTTTCTGTCCGTAACACTTTACCTGAGCCTCCTTTCTTTAAAAAAAAAAAAGATCTTGGTTTTAAGATCTCCTACGTTTCTCAATGTTTTCCCCTCGCAGAGACCTGTTCTTTATAGCAAAGTATAAAAAGAGGAAAATTAATAGTTCAGCAAAATTAACCACCATGTCGAAAAAGTATATGCAATGGGGCAGCTGTGGATGGAGTGCTGGGCCTGGCAGTCAGGAAGACTCCGCTTCCTGAGTTCAAATGTGGCCTCAGGCACTTACTAGCTGTGTGACCCTGGGCAAGTCGTATCTTTTATATCTCTTCTTGGGGGCCATACTCGGTGGTGATCATTCCACAATATTCCATTTTCATTGTTATATTGTTATTATTCTTTATATTTTCAGTTGTTTTTATAGTCGTGTCCTACTTTTCATGACCCCAATTTGGGTTTTTTTTGGCAAAGATACTGGAGTGATTTGCCGTTTCCTTTTCCAGCTCATTGTACAGATGAGGAAACTGAGGCAAACAGGGCTAAGTGACTTGCCTAGGGTCATACAGCTAGTACGTGTCCGAGCCACATTTGAACTTGTCTCCCTAACTCCAGGTCCAGCATTTTATCCACTATAACACCTCACTTGTAATGACTTGTTTTCTTGTGTCTGCTTTTGCCTCAGTTTGTATGTCTTCCCATACTTCTCTCTATTTGTTTTATGCATTGTTTCTTCAAACAATTAAAGTTTGCATTTTTTTGAGTAGCTCATTTTACTGCGCTTTCTTTTGGAGGTGTACTTAAAGGAGACAAGTTTGGACAGATACAAGTACCATTTATACAGCACTTTCTTATGATAGGCTGTAAAGGACTTACTGTAGAATTATGAAATACAGTATGATTTTTAGATGTATAGTATTCATATTAAAAAGACAATGAGTTTAGGAGCTGTGTGCCTGGTAGACATTATTTCCTGAAACGTGCAGGGCGGGGGTTGGGGGGGGGAGGGAAGGGAGTGTTGAGAGGAAGTCTGCAAGGACTGTATATGAGGAAACTTAAGCTTTGTGAAAGGAAGGAAATGGCAGAAGAAGATGGGAAGAATTAAAAACAAGCCATTTTTTGGAAAAGAAGATGCATTCCACCATTTCTACGCTCCCTTTCCAGAGAGAGATAGAATAGGAGCAGAACTCAGGTGGACAGAATGAGACAAGATTGCCACAGACTGCTTATTAGCCTGAGAGATACAGTAAGGGAAAGTCTGAGATTCCTGTTTCTTGGCACTGGGAAAGAGTAGTTGAAGGAAATGTCTTCGAGTTCAGGATCATATAATACTCTCATAGCACTGGAAAACTAACGCTTTCATTTTAATGATGAAGAAGCTGAGGCATAGAGCAAGATTTAGTGATGTGGTTAGGTCATACAGTGAGTCAGTGGCAGAGTCTCCTGATTCTGGCCCCTCCTCTTCCTATTACAGTAGAGCCAGGAGGCTTGTTAACTGCTCAAGATGCTTACTCTCCAGCCCTAATGAGAGTAAGTCCTAGAGAACTAAGACTGAAAAGACCTAACTTCAGGAGGAATCTGGGGGAAAAGAGAGTTCTAATGATTTGAAATGAAAAATTTTGGACTTGTAAAGACTCAATAATTCCTGGATTATGTCTGGGATATAGGAGTGACCAGGGACTGAAATCTATGATAGTAGGCTATTAAGACTGATATAATGGATTACAGCGAATCCACTGGAATAGTGAGAGATTATACATCCACAGTTCACCTAATAGTAATTTGTATCTGAAGAGTTTCACAAGCTATGATAAATTGGTTTTGTACGTTAAGTGGCCTCCTGAGGATGCTGCAGTAAAGAAGCACCCTTTCAGGGGGTTACTGCATGAGGATTGAAGGGTACATATCATGTTCTTTATTTAAAAATTTATTTTAATTACTATCTTTTGTTTTTACATTGCCCAAAATATCAACTGCCCCCATCAATTCCTCTCCCTGCTTCCACAAAGCCATCTCTATGGCAAAGAATTTTTTTTAAAAAGAAGAAAAAAAATCAACAAAAGCATTCAATATATTGAAAAAACATTATGTGTAATGCTCTTGTATACCCCTCCCCCCACCTCTGCAAAGGAGTTGGGAGGAAATGTCTTGTCATGTTTCTTCCTTAGGGTCAATCTGATTCTTTATAATTTCCAAACATTCATTTGAGCGGTTGTTTGATGGTACTTTCTGTTTACATTGTTAAAATCATTGTGTATATTGGTTTCCTCATTCCACTTAGTACGCATGAGTTCATTTAAGTATGTCAACACTTCTCTGGATTCGTCATGCTTGTAATTTCATAAGCATAGTAATATTCCTGAAGCTTGAATACTTCAGCCACATAATGAGAAAATGGCACTCAATGGAAAAGACCGTGCTGTTGGGGAGGATTGAAGGCAAACGGAGAAGGGGATGTCAGAGGATAGGATAAAAGGATAGTATCATGGAAACAAGTAACAGGAACTTGTACAGACTTTGGGAGAGAGTGGAGGAGAGAAGGGCCTTGTGTTCTATGGTCCATGGGATCATGAAGACCTGGACACAGTTGAACAACAAATAGTACCACATTATGTTCATCTATCACAGCTTGTTTAGCTGTTCCTCAATCAGAAGCCATTAACTTTATTTCTCATTCTTAGCTATAACAAAAAGTGCAACCAGAAGTATTTTGTGTAGATGAACCTTTCCGTTTTTCAGTTACCTCTCTGAGTTATGGTAAAAGGATATGGACATTTTCGCCACCTGCTTTGTACAGTTCCACATTGCTTTCCAGAATGGGTGTGCACACTAACAGCTCCAGCAATGATGCATCAGTCTGCCTCAGAATACCCTGTTCTTGGTCCCTTAAGGAGAACTTTTCCCCATACTGTCCCCTTGAAAAGTTTCCACCACATAGAGCCTATTTAGGAAATTCTTTGGACCTACTTTGTCCTAGCTGAAAACGTAAAGAGGTGCGTGATTAGGCCTCTTAAAATGTGGGTTCTCAGCCAGTTCTTCCAGCTAGTTGTGTAGCCTTGGCTAAAGATGGATGGTAGCAATGAGAACAGTGGTGATGGTGATGATGATAGCGAGCATTTTGATATCGAGTACTTTAAATTTTGCAGAGTGCTTTACATAGATTGTCTAAGTTGATCACAATAACTTTGTGAGATAAATACTATTACTTATTTTACAGATGAGGAAACTGAGTCTAAAACAGATTAAATGATTTGCCCAGATATCCCCAGAGTCCCCCAGCTAGTAAGTGTCCGAGGCAGGATTCGAACCTAGGTCTTCTGACGCAAAGTCTGGCATTCTATCCACCATCCCACATAACTTCTCGTAGCCTTAGTTTCCTCGTCAGTGTATTGAAAGGGCTGGGTGAGATCAGCACTCTTTCCTTTGTACAGTGATGAAAGACTTCAGAGGATATTTAGTCCAATCTATACCTGGACAGGAATCCTCTTTACAACATGCTGACCAGTGTTCATCCAGCCTTTGTGTAAAGATGAGTGCTGTGTTCCATCCCTCACCCCAAGGCACAGACTCTTCTACCCAGACCTACTCCAGTGTGACATCTTTTCTGAGATCTACAGGATACTTACATATAAAGCTTATACCTACATTCGGCCTTTTGTGTTGATCTGTGCAAGTTTCTCTTTTAGCATCAGTAAGATCGCTCTTCTCCCAGGCCCTCAGGTTGGCTATGTTAATAGGTCACCTTTTAAGCCTTCTCCGTCATTCACGCAGTACAGCGCAGTACAGAGCACTGAAGTTAAAAGTTGTTTAGCCCTTTCACTCATGTCCGACTCTTTGGTTTTCATGGCAAAGGTACTGGAGTGGTTTGCCATTTCCTTCTCCAGCTCATGTGCAGATGAGAAAACAGAGACAAATAGGGTTAAATGACTTGCCCAGGATCACACAGCTAGTAATATGTCTGAGGTCAAATTTGAACTCAGGTCTTCATGACCCTAGGCCCAGTGCTCTATCTTTTGTGCCACCTAGCTGCCCAGAATCAGGAAGGCCTGAGTACCCTGGGAGTAACATTCTTATCACTCCCTAAATTATATCCTGCCATCTACTGCCCTCTACTCCCTCTTTGAACATTTCACACTTGTTCCTCCATTCCAAGCTCATGCTGCTTGCCCCATATGACATCCTTTTTTCTTGTGATTTATTTGACATTTGCCCATCTGTTAAGCCCCACAAGCCTCATCTCTTACATGAAATTTTCCTGACTATTTCAGGCCATGTCGTTCTCTACACTATCATTTCTAAATAAAGATTTTATTCTTTAACTAAAAGCTGCCCTGAATTGTAATTTAGTTTTCATTAACACATGTCTCATCGGCAGCTAAAGTGTAAGCTTCCTAGAAAGCAAAAGATGTTAAGATCTAAGCTACACTTTAACTGCTCTCCATTTCCTCTTTCGTAGTGTCTAGCATGTGGCTCTAGGTAAAAGCTGCTGCATATTAAATAGCTATACCTAACTGGAGAAAGGGCCTTTTATTTATCTCATTTTAAAAATTACAACTTCCACGTAGGGTCAGGTCATTTGTCTATATAGACGCAGCCTACTCCCACACATATTTTTCCCAAGGCTGTAGCTGTCCTCTATGATATCAGCCTTGAAAAACATCCTATCATAATGCAATAAAAATTACATTCAATAAAGGGCTGTGGAAACATAGATTAAAAATTAATTGGAAACCACATAATTGAATCCTAAAGAATAAGTGGGTTGAAGAACAAATGATAGAAACAATCAGTAATTTCATTAAAGAATGAGATAACATACCAAAATTCATGACATTCAGCCAAAACAGTACCTAGGTGAACATTTATATTTCTAAGTGTTTGTATCAATAAAATAGAGAAAGAGCAGATCAATGGATTGGACATGCAACTAAAAAAACTAGAAAAAGAACAAATTAAAATTACTCAGTTAATTACCAAATTGGATATCCTGAAAAATCAAAGGAGAGTTTAATAAAATTGAAAATAAGAAAACCATTGAACTAATAAAACTGGGAGCTGGTTTTATGGGGAAGAGTGGGCAAAATAGATAAACCATTGGTTAATTTGATTTTTTTTTTAAAGAAAGAAGAAAAACAAATTACTAGTATCAAAAATGAAATTAAAGCAATTATTGGGAGCTACTTTGCCCAGTTTTATGGCAGTAAATCTAAGTGAAATGGATAAATATTTACAAAAATATAAATTGCCCAGATTAACAGAAGAGAAAATAAAATACTTAAATAACCCGTCCTTAGGAAAAAAAGAAATTGAACAAGCCATCAGTGAGCTTTCTAAAAGAAAATTCCCAGGACAAGGTGTATTCACAAATGAATTCTACCAGACATTTAAAGAACAGTTAATTCCAGTAGGATATATACTGTTTGGAAAAACAGGTAAAGAAGGAGTCCTTCGAGATTCCTTGTGCAGCACAAATGTGGTGCTAAACCAGGAAGAGCAAAACAGAGAAAGAAAATTGTAGACCAATTTCCCTAATGAATATTGTTGCAAGAATTTTAAATAAAACACTGGCAAAGAGAGTACAGCAATACTTCACAAAGATCATACACTATGACCAGGTGGGATTTGTAACAGCAATGGAGGACTGGTTCAATATTAGGAAAACTATTAGCATAATTGACCATATTAATAACAAAACCAACAGAAATCATATGATTATCTTAGTAGATGCAGAAAAAGCTTTTGACAAAACACAATACCCATTCCTATTAAAAACACTAGAAAGAATAGGAATAAATGTAGCTTTCCTTGATATGATAAATAATATCTATCTAAAAACCATCAGCAAGTATTATCTGTAATGAGGATAAGCTAGAAGCCTTCCCAGTAAGATCAGGGGTGAAACAAGGATGTCCATTATCACCACTATTATTCGATATTGTACTAAAAATTCTAGCTATAGCAATAAGAGAAGAAAAGGAAATAGAAGGAAGTAGAATAGGCATTGAGGAAACAAAACTTAGCAGTCTTTAAAGATGATATAATATACTTAGAGAATCAGCTGAAAAACTATAGTTTAAATAATTAACAATTTTAGCAAAGTTACAGGATATAAAATAAACCCACATAAATCATTAGCATTTCTATAAACTACCAACAAAACCCAGCAGCAAGAACTAAAAGAAGAAATTCCATTCAAAATAACAACAAAGAATACAAAATACTTGGGAGTCTGCCTTCCAAGACAAACATAGGAACTATATGAACACAATTACAAACATTTCATGCAAATAAAAAGTCAGATCTGAACAATTGGAAAAAACATTAATTGCTCATGGGTACGCTGAGCCAATGTAATAAAAATGACAATCCTATCTAAATTTATTCAGTGCCATACCAAACTATCAAAAAATGATTTTATAGAAAAAATAACCAAAAAAAATTCACTCAGAACAACAAAAAGGTCAAGAATATCAAGGGACTTAATATTAAAAAAAGTGAAGGAAGGTGGCCTAGCCATACCAGATCTCAGACTATATTATAAAGCAGTAATCTTCAAAACAATCTGCTACTGGCTAAGAAATAGAGTGGTAGATCAGTAGAATGGATTAGGTACACAGATCTCAGTGGTAAATGACCATAGTACTAATCTAGAGTTTGATAAACCCAAGGACCCCAACTTTTGGGACAAAAACTCACTATTTGACGAAACTTGCTGGGAAAACTGGAAAACAGTATGGTAGAAGCTAGACCAATAGTTCACACCACATACCGAGAAAAGGTCGAAATGAGTATATGATTTGGACATAAAGGGAGAATACCATAAGCAGATCTATGAATAAGGGAAGAATTTATGACTAAACAAAAGGTAGAGAGCATTACAAGATGTAAAATGGATAATTTTGATTATATTAAATTTAAAAGTTTTTGCACCAATAAAAGTAATTAACGGCCAAGATCATATAAGTAAAGCAGAAAGATGGGAAAATTTTTTTACAGAAGTTATCTCTGATAAATGCCTCATTTCTGAAATATATAGAGAACTGAGTCAAATTTATAAGAATACAGGTCATTCCCCAATTGATAAATGGTCAAAGGATATGAACAGGCAGTTTTCAGATAAAGAAATCAAAGCTAACTATAGACATATGAAAAAAGATGCTCTCAATCACTATCGATTAGAGAAATGTAAATTAAAACAACTCTGAGATACCAACTCAGCCATCAGATTGGCTAATGTGGCAGAAAAGGAGAATGACAAATGTTGGAGGAAATGTGGGAAAATTGGGACACCAGTGCACTGTTGTTGAAGTTGTGAACTGATTCAGCCATTCTGGCTGGCTGGCATTTGAAACTATGCCCAAAGGGCAATCGAAATGTGCATACCCTTTGATCCAGCAATATCACTACTAGGTCTGTATCCCAAAAAGATAAAAAAAGGAGAGTGGGAAGGACCCCTATATTTATAGCAGCCCTTTTTGTGGTGGCCAAGAATTGGAAATTGAGGGTGTGCCCATCAATTGGAAAATGGTTGAATAAGTTGTATTATATGATTGTGATAGATACTGTTGTTCTATAAGAAATGATGAGCAGGATGTTTTCAGATAAACCTGGATAGACTTATATGAACCGATTCAGAATGAAGTGAGCAGAACTGGGAGGACATTGTACACAGTAATAGTAACAGTGTATGACAGTCCACTATGAAGGACTTAGCAATACAATTATCCAAGATAATTCTGAAGTCTTATGATGAAAAATGCTCTTCACCTCCAGAAAAAGAACTTAGGGGAGTCTAAATGCAGATCAAAGCATAACCTTTTTTTTTTTTACTTTATTTTTTTAGGGTTCTTTTTTGCTTGTGTTTTCTTTTGTAGTAGGCTAATATGAAAATATGTTTTGCATGAATGCATATGTATAATCTATATAAAATTTCTTACTTTCTCAATTGGGGGAACGGAGGAAGGGCAAGAGGGAATTTGGAACTCAGTTTTTAAAAAAATGTTGAAAATTGTTTTTACATGTAATTGGAAAAAAATAAAATTATTGAAAATTTTTTTTAAAAATCTCGTTTCCCTTAACAATTAATTATGAATCAGTCATCTACTATTTAACATCAGGAAATTGTTGGATTAGAAAGGACCTTAGAGACTGGTCACATTACCTAACCTTAAAGTAATTTTAATGGCCTATTTATTTGAACAGAAATTAATATGTGTCTAGGGAGCTTACCCATAAAAGCAGATTCTACTTCCCAGAAAATTCATTAACAAAAATGTTTAAATCTTATTAGCTCTTATTAATATAAGCCAAAACTGGTATTCTCTTTTATAATATGTAGAATCATGTATGTCTGATGGAGGAGACAGAGAAGACAGTACTTTTTCAGGGTCTTATATTAATTCAATGGGAGGAAATGTTGGAGGACATTCTAAGTTGGAGGAAATGATGTATGAGAGCTCAGTGGCAGGAGCGAATAAATTGTGTGCAAGAAACAGACAGATGACTACAGGTTAAGAAGTGGGCCTTTAAACAACATGATGAAGAACATGAATTTCATCTAAATGATCCCCTTTACATTTCTAGCAAGTTGGTGATGTGATCAAAAGAATGTTTAAAGAAAACAATTCTTAATCCTTTAGCTTTGAGGGGAGAAAAATAAAGACAGATAGGTTAGGAGTCTCATAAGAAGACACTAGGAAAAGTATGGGTATTTTAGGGCCAGCACATGTATTGTGACTGTAGAAGGGAGGGGATTCAAGAGACATTACAGAGAAAATATTGGTGGAGTATGGGTGAATTTTAACGGCGAGTATCATGGAGGTAGATAGCCAGTCTGGTGGTGTGGTAAGACTAGGCTGATGTTGTTGAGAATGGCAAGAGGGGCAAAGTGGAGACATTTCAACAGAAGAAAAATAGGAAGATACTGTGAACAGAAGGTCAATCAATCAACAAGCCTCTATAAGTGTCTGCTATGTACTAAGCACTGTGCTAAGTGCTGGGTATAAGAATGCCCAAAATGAATCAAGGAGCTTCTGTCATATCAAGGAAGACAACACATACATGTATAATCATCGGGATGACTAGATTTGCGATTTTATTGGCAAAGGTGAGGAAACCCTTTGCCAATGCAGATTGTCACTTTCTCCACAATTTAGAGCTGCCTAGAGCACTAAGAAGTTTAAAGACTTGAACCCACATCTTCCTGGCTTCAAGGCTAGCTGTCTATCCACTAAGCCATCCTCTCTCACTTCTATATGTATACCGAATAAATGCAAAATAAATATATAAAGTAGTTGAATACAGGACAGTTATGGATGGAGGGAACAGACAGGTGTGGGGATCAGGAAAGTCTTCATGTGAAGGTGGTGTTTGAACTGAGGCTTGAAATAAGTGAAGGGTTACTGTGAGGTGTGGAAGTAAGGGGAGAAATTGTGCTACAGACTCAGGTGGAGCCAATGCAAAGACAGAGAAGAGAGATGTAGTGTTATTGTGCATGACGAACAGTAAGGACAGTCTGGCCAAACCATAGGTTCATGAAGGGGAGAATAATCTATATTTAAACTAGAAAGATAGGTTGAGGCCAGTCGTGAAGGCCACTAAAAACAAGGGGGCATTCTAGAAGCAATAGGAAGCCCCTAGAGCCCTTGAGTGTAGGTGTAATGTGGTCATATCTGCATTTACTTTAGTATTTATGTCAAAGATGGTTTGGATTGGGAAGGAACTTAAGGCCAGGAGCAATTAGGGAAGCCATTGCGATAGTCTAAGTGAGAGGTAATGAGGGCCTAAACGAAAGTTCTGGTTGTGTGAGAGAGTAAGAAGAAGATAAATACAAGAAGTTTTGTGAAGTTAGATTGATTGGATATATGGGGTGAGAGAGAGTGAGGATTCAGGAATACTGCTGAGATTGCAGACCAGGTAGACTAGAAGGATTAGATGCCCTTGAAAGACAGGGAGGTTTGGTAGAGGTTTGGATTTAGGGGGAAAATAATTGGTTCTGTCTTGGAAATAATGAGTTTAAACTGTCTGTGACAACCAGGTTTCTAATTGGGAGGGGGAGTTAGTTGGGAGGCTAGGAAGTATGAATTTGGTTCACTTTAACAGACATTTACCAAGTGTCAGTTGTGTGCAAGGCCATTGTGTTTCATGGCTTGCCATGGCCACACAAATCATCAACTTGTGGCCAGCCAAGAAGGCCTGGTATGAGAGCAAGCTGTATCATATCATCCCAAGAGCAAGATGTTACTAGAAGGACAACAAGCAAGTGGAAACCAAGGGAGACCTTATGTTAATATAGCTGCAACAGACGATTTGGATTTAACACCAGGAAATAAAAATAGCTGAACAATTCTTCACAGAGGAGGTCCAGACCAAAGGCATCACTTTTGAAGGAACTGAGGGATTGATTCTTAAGATACTTGAAAAGAGAGAAAGATACTTAATGAATGATTGTGGGAAAATATGGATATTATTGCCACTAAAGGAAAACAATGGAAATTATAGTCACCAACCATGTGCCTACTTTTTCATCTCCACAATGATTTTATGATGACAGTGTACACATATATCAAGGATATCCTTGGTGAAGTTGAGGACTTTAAAAAAATTCTAATATTCTCCAGTAGACCAAAATTTTATATCACACATTTGACTTAGAAAATGTAGAGGAGGCGGAGCCAAGATGGCCGCGTGAAGGCAGCTTCTTGCCGGAGCTCTCTCACAAGGTCTGTCAGATTCCTATAAAAAAGTGAATTTGAGCAGATTTGAGAGAGTCAGAAACCGCGAGCAGTCTGCGTGGGGCAAATTTCCGAGCCGGGAGAGTCTGAAAGGCTGAAGACACGATCCTGTAGGCTCGGAGAGTGCTCGGTGCGGAGCTGCTCCAGACCAAGGCGGAAGCGGCTGGCCGGGAAATCCACGTGGGAGACGGGCTGGGAGAAAGCTGAGCGCCGGAAACTGACGGAGATCCCCAGGCCTCCCAACACAGGACTGCAGTCTGTGGAAGCGACGAGAGGCAGCGCAACGCCACCCATGACACACAGTCTCCGGAAGTTTGCAGCCCAAACGTATTAAACGCGGCTTCTTGAACTTCCGGGAGTTCTTAATGTCCAGGTAAACAGCTCTAATCCCTCCCCTCCCCACCCAGAGAATCCCTCGGGGGAAAAAAAAAAAGGAACGCTGGAACAGAGCAGAAAGTAGTGGGGCTTCAGTGGTTAAATAGCAGAAGTTCATTAGTCCCAGAGGGGCAGAGTCGGCAGGGGTCAATGCCAAGAGCCCAGACGTAACCTTGCTCCCCCAGGGGAAGTGCCAGACATCAGCTCAAACAACAAACAGCTGAGACCATTGCTGAAAAGCAAGTGCTGGAGAGCACCCACAGGGAGTGAGACGCCAGGGAGCCAGACCCCTCCCCCACACCTCAGGAAACTGAAGGTTATAATTCTAGACTCACAACCCCCAGAATAAGAAAGCTGGGACAGAAAGCCCTGAGACCCACAGGTAGAAATTCGTTGTAAAGCCAGCAAAAGGCAAACCAACATGAAGAAGAACACAAAAAAACCGAGGACAATAGATTCTTTTTATGGAGACAGGCAGGATCAAAATATCAACATAGAAGAGGATAGCAATGACACGGTAGATACATCAGATACCTCAAAAGCTAATATGAACTGGTCTCCAGCCCAAAAAGCACTGCTGGAAGAGCTAAAGGAGGATTTTAAAAACCAAATTAGGGAGCTAAAAGAAAATATGGAAAAAATGGAAAAAAAATTCACTGATGAAATCAAGTCCCTAAAGAATAAGATTGGCGAAAAGGATACGGAGATTCAGAATCTAGAGAGAGAAAAGGGTACCCTGAGAGGCAAAATCAACCAATTGGAAATGGAGACTCAAAAGCAAAATGTAAACACTAACTCATTCAAAATTAGACTTGAGCAAGTGGAAGCTAATGAATCTATGAGGCATCAAGAAGTAATAAAACAAAATGTAAAGAATGAAAAAATAGAAAAAAGTGTAAAATATCTGATTGGCAAAACAACTGACCTGGAAAATAGATCCAGGAGAGACAATTTGAGAGTTATTGGTCTACCGGAAATCCACGATGAAAAAAAGAGCCTTGACAGTATCTTCGAAGAAATTATCACAGACAACTGCCCAGAGGTCCTAGAACCAGAGGGCAAAATAGTCATTGAAAGAATTCACCGATCACCCCCTGAAAGAGATCCCAAACTGAAAACACCAAGAAATATTATAGCCAAATTTCAGAGCTATAAACTCATGGAGAAAATACTGCAAGCAGCCAAAAAGAAGCAATTCAAATATTGTGGAACTACAGTCAGGATCACGCAGGATCTCTCAGCTTCCACATTAAAAGACAGGAGAAATTGGAATATGATATTCCGAAGGGCAAAGGAGCTGGGACTACAACCAAGGATCAACTACCCAGCAAAACTAAGCATAATTTTCCAGGCAAGGCGATGGACATTCAATGAAATAAGGGAATTCCAGACCTTCCTGATGAAAAGGCCAGAACTCAATGGAAAATTTGATCTCCAAATACAAAACTCAAGAGAGACATAAAAAGGTAACCGGGGGAAAAACCCCACAAACCTTATTAACCAATAAGGGCAGGTTGTTTACATCTTTATGTGGGATTATATCATCTTATGTATGTTTTTTATGTGTATACATGTATACACATATATACATATATAAGTCATTCTTGTGAATGGTACAACTATTATGACAAATGAAAGGGATATACATAGGTTGTGAATGCCTGTATAAATTAACTGATGTAAAGATATAAAATATAAATAAGAGATATAAAGGGAGGGCTATGAGGGAAGTGGTAAGGAGGTAGTAGAAAAGGGTAAATTACACCAAAGGAAGTGGCACAAAAACATATTATAGTAGAGGGAAAGAAGGGAGGGAGAAGAGCAGTATTTGAGCTTTACTGTCATCTGATCTAGTTCAAGAAGGGAATAACATACTCTGATAAGTTTAGAAATCTAACTTGTCCCACGGGAAGTGGGAGGGTAAGGGGGGACAAAGGGAGGGGGGTGGGCAGAAGGGAGAGGAGAAGTAGCAAGTGGGTAACGGTAAGATAAGGGAGGGGAATAAAGAGGGAGGGTTAACTGAGGAAAGCGGCGGTCAAAAGCAAAACTTTGTTGAGGAGGAGAAGGGGAAAGGGAGAAATAAAAGCATAAACAGGGGAAATTAGGATGGAGAAAAAGACACAGATAGAAATCATAACCCTGAACGTGCAGGGGATGAACATTCTCACAAAACAGAAAGTGTAGAGGATACAAGATCCCACTATGCTTATTGTTTGTTGACTATTGAAAAAAAAATTACTTCATTTGGTAGGGTAAAAATACTACTTTAAAGGCCTTTGTCTGAAAAAGGGTTTCCCATGTATGTGTCAGAGTCTTCATTTTCTTGACAGCCCTCCACTGTGACAAAGAAAACAAAAATATCCAATATAGTGAGCACACTCAGCCCTTCTCTGCTCACCTCCCTGTCATGGGGAAGGGAGATATGGTTCCTTATCTCTTCTGTGGACTCTGGTTTTTCAGGTTCTTGGAGTTTGGCTTCCTTTAGGAATTTAGGCTTTAGGCTGCCCCTGAGAATTCCTTGAAATGTTAAGGTAAACTGGGGAGACATAATGTAAATAGGGCTTGTAGCACCATAATAACAGAGCTTCCTCATAGAATATGTTTAGAATAGGCTTCATTAGTGTATTCGGCAGTGAAACTACAGCTCTGTCCTGACCCTTACCCAATCATCTGATTCCTTTCCCTTTCACATAACTGAAGATGAACTTACCATCTCCAGAACAAGAAAGGCCGGTCCCTTCTCTCCTGTTGTATAGTACCCATTTTCTGTGAAAGGAGCTAAAGTAAGAGGCAGAGAAGAGTAGGTACAAAATAGTGTGCCAACCCCTGGTGGTGTATCAGCAGACTGTCTGCCCACAAAACCAAGAAGAAATGTATTTATTCTAATGGTAGAGTAACCACTGCTTATATCCCCTGTACAGGCTCTTTTTGCTCTACAACTTATGTGTCAGTTCCTTTCTAATTGTAAATTTGTGGATGATGAACTGTGTAGCCATGAATTTCTGTTCTAATTAATTACAGGTGAAGATGCTGGAAGCCGACTTGGTTGCAAAGATGCTTCGAGCTGTTCTGCAATCCCATAAGAATGGAATAGCATTACCCCGGCTACAAGGGGAATATAAATCCTTGACTGGTGATTGGATCCCATTCAAACAACTAGGATATCCTACATTAGAGGCATATCTGAGAAGTGTGCCAGCAGTTGTCAGAATAGAGATCAGTAGATCTGGAGAGGTAAGAAGGTAATTGCACATATATACATATATATGCCATATAAATTAAATGAAAACTTGACATCTCAAAAGTTCACAGAATCATAGGCAGACTTAAGGAGTTAGAAGGAATCTCAGAGGTCCCCTAGTCCAAATTTTTGCTAGTCCATAAAATTTTACTTCTGAGGTGATTACATTTTAAAAACCTCTGAATTTCCAAAAATGAATGTTATCCGCTGATCAACACTCTCACGCTGAAGTCTGAAAGTGAACTGACTGAAAGGGAAACAATCCATGATTGAGAATTTTTATGTATTTTACTCTGGTCTGCAGTATAGTTTGAGTTAGGAAATAACAATCTAGTCCAATACTCATTCAAAGTACAAATTCCGTAAAACATCCCCAGCAAAGGGTGAATGAGGTACCAAGGGTGCTACATGAGGTAGCCCATTTCATTTTTGGACAATTGTAATTGTTAAGGACTTGGGTATATATTTTTTTCTACAATGAGACTTAATAATCTTTCCTGTAATTTGGACCTTTTAATTTCAGTTTTGTCCTGAATGACCAAACAGAATAAGTCTAATCCTCTTTTACAACCCTTTAAATATTTGAAGACTGCTATCCTGTTCCTCTTAAGTCTTCTCTTGTCCAGGCTAAAAAAGAGCCAGGGCTCCAACAGATCTATGTAGGGACATGGTTTTGTGTCCTCTCACCAATGTGCTGGTTTGCCAGATTGCCACTGTCACTTCTTAAATGGGGTGCCCAGAAGTATCTTCTTCCTCTTTGGATACGTTCTGAGAAGAGCAGGGCACATGCTGTAGGAGTGCCACTTTCCTCATGCTCTGCCTGATGGTTCTGTTAATGCAGCCTAAGATCCCACGAGCTTTTTTAATCCTGTACTGTGTGGACTCCCATTAGTGTTTTTTCATGAGTCCTTTTCACTTATAATTGAAGTTACTGATACTCTTCAACAAGTGATTTGAACTCAGCAGTGATAGAGTGGATAACAAAAGGGGGTGCATCTGTGATTAGCACATAAAGCACTATCTAGAACCTCTTGCCCTTTGTTCTTGATTTGATAGTAGGACAATCAATAAGTAATTAGTAGTAATATCAAGATACTGGTAAGCTTGCACTTTTGTGGATGTCAGAATTTTAAAATTACCTTTCAATTGATTTTTTAAATGAATTTAGAAGTGTGATGTACATAATGTGAGCCTAGGTTTACTTGATTATACCACAGGACTGTTGAGGCTTAAGTTAATGTTAGTAGTGTGTAAAAAGTCAGAATAGCCAAGTAGATTAGCTGATGGAGCATAGGAAGTGATACGAGCATGTATGGATCTTGACAGCTAGTGAGTATGCCTGAGGGACATTCCCTTCCAAATGGTAGGTATTTTATGTGGACACCAAGAAGCTAAGGGCCTCCTGGTGATGAAATTGGCCTCTCCTCATTCTAACCTCTTCCAGTCTCCGTTTCCTAATTTGTAAAACGGACATAATCACAAGGACTACTTAACAGAGGTGTCGTGAGGATCAGCTGAGATGCTGTGCATACATAAAGAGCTTTGCAGCCCTTGAAGTCCTGTGTCAGTGATGGTTATTGTTATCATGATTATTATTTCCTGTATGACCCAGTTGGCTTTGTTGTGTTTCATGATACAGATTGTCCCATTGCGCTGTCTTGCAGAACTGTTATGAGGGGAACCAGATAGAAAGAGAGAAATCAGTAAAAAGCCATGACTGCTATTGAAAAAAATGACTCAGTGTAGCCACCGTCTCTATTACGAGGCGTCCGGCACTATCATCATTGTATACGAAGAGTAACATTGTGATCTGCTTCTGAAACTGAGAAGTGAAATGAATAAAGCCTTTTGGGCAAGATGGTTGTTAAAAATGCTGAAAAATATATTTTTGCTGGAGTAATGTTAAGAGTAAATAAAAGGAACATTATATACTTTGTATGTGTATAAAAAGTATGGTCTATTTGTTTCATTTACTCCTAAGAAATTTTAAATCTCAAACTTTTTTCCTTGCTTCCTACGAGCAGATAACTTGCTATGCTGTGGCTTGCACAGAGACAGCCCGAATTGCTCAACTGGTAGCACGCCAGAGGAGTTCAAAAAGAAAAACAGGAAGACAGGTGAATTGTCAGATGAGAGTGAAGAAAACCATGCCATTTTTCCTAGAAGGTAAGTTTGTATGCTGGAAATGTCAGACTTTGTCTGCAGATGGTTAATTGTATAGAAAAGAAATTCATGATCAAGTTGAATGTTTTCAAATTTCAACTGGCATTAACATATTTGTTTTATATTGTTTCAAAGAAAAAGGCTGGAAGTTAGTATTTCCATTCGAAAATTGTTAGAAAGTAAATTTGATGAGGTGATTTTTTTGAAGATTGGTTTGTGATAAAACAAAAAGTAATTGAAAAAACTCCAGATAGGGTGTGAAGCCTAGTATCTTTATTATAGTTTTTTGGAAAAAGAATCAGCTAGAGTACTAGAGGCTGACTCAATATTTCTGATTTAAGATTTTCTTTGGCAAATTATAAATTTTTTAGAAGTAAAACTTGTTTTTTGTTTTGTTTTTTACAAAATCTGGAATTGCATGGAGCATGTGAGATCAGTAGCATTTCTTGAGTACTTTTTTTATGCACAGCATAAAACAGTGGACAGCAGTGTAGTGAAAAGCAGCCAGAAGACTTGGGTTTGTGCTCATGTTGCTGTGACTTTGTGCATGACCTTGGATAGACCTTTCTCCCCTTTGAATTGCACCGTTTATCATTTACAGCCTGAGGGTGTTGGACCAGATGATCTCTAAGGTCTTTTTAAGCCCTAAAAAGGTGTGATTTCGCTGAAGATCCCAAGAGTAACAAAGAGGTCCTAGAAGAGACCTTTCTTTACTACTGTGCTATAAGAAATAATGAGCAGAATGCCCTCAGAAAAACTTGGAAAGACTTACATGAAATGAGTAGAACCAGGAGAACATTGTACACAGTAACAGCAAAATTGTATGATGAAGCAACCAGGAATGACTTAGCTATGCTCAGCAATTAAAATCATCCAAAGTGCTATCCATCCCTAGAGAAAGAACTGATGGCATCTGAATGCAGATCAAAGCATACTTTTTAACTTTATTTTTCTTGGGGTTTTGTTTTGTTTTTGTCTAGATTTTCTTTTACCACATGACTAATATGGAAATATGTTTTGCCTGACTACATATGTATAACCTGTATCTCACCTTTTCAATGAGGGAAGTAGAGAGGGAGGGAAAGAATTTAGAACTCAAATTTTTAGAAATGAATGTTAAAAATTGTTTTTAATGTAAGTGGGGAAAAATAAAATAGCAAATAAATTTCTAAAAAAGAAGAGACCTTTCCTGATTCCTACTTTCCCCTAAGCTAGTAGCACCTGTCCCTCCATTTTACCTTGAATTTCTTTTGTGCATATATTTGCCTGAGAGGCAGTGTGCCATAGTAGATAGAGAGCTGGCCTTGACTCAAGGACAGGGGTTCAAGGCACACTGCTAACACATACTGGCCTTGTGACCCCGGACAAGGGACTTCACTCCTAAATGCTCTAAGACTAGAAGTTGCAGAGAAGGTGCCGATCTGTATTGGTAGAGTGATTTTCCTCACCCAGGAATTCCCTATGTCAGTGAAGTCAGAGGTCTAGTCCTTATCCTTGTCTTTTATATATACTTTTATGTGGACATGTTGTCTCTGCCAATAGAAGGTAAGCTCATTGAGGCAAGATGCTTTCACTTTTCTTTGTATCCCCAGTCCCTGAGACAGTATCTGGCTCTTAATCAGTGAAATTCTTTGGGAAAGGCTAGAGTAGTGAGGGAAGTCAAGTATTAAGCTGGAGCAGTCATGGAAGTGGTTGGGAGAGCATGGGATAGCATGGAGGCAGGAATGAAGATGGTTGGCTAGTTAGGGTAGGACGAGGCAGGGCCTTGAACATTAGTTAGGCTGAGGAGTTTGTGCATTAGCCTAAAAATAGGGGGATCCTGATATTGAACATGTTTGAAAGCAAGAGAGATACATAATGAATCCTAAGTTTTAGAAAGCTTATACAATGTTTTCTTTTATAGGAAAACCAAAAGCAACTCTCAGACAACCAGGATTTTCTTCAGAGTCTGAAAGAGACAACAAAAAACCCACACTCTTAAGAGAAAAAAGTGTCAAGTCTGGTAACGAAACTTCACCGTATACCCTGCCCCCTACCCTTGGAAGTGGGGTATCCAGAGAAGTGCCAATGCAGAGACATGTGACAATGATAAATAGGTTAGTATATAGAGAGTTTGTTGTGTGTTCAGTCGTTTTTCAGTAGTGTCTAACTCTTTGTGACCCCATTTGGGATTTTCTTGGCAAAGATACTGTACCGGTTTGTCATTTCCATTTCATTTTACAGAAGAGAAAACTGGGGCAAATAGGGTTAAGTGACTTGCCCAGGGTCACACAGCTAGAAAGTGTCTGAGGCTGGATTAGAACTCATAAAGATGAGTCTTCCAGATTCCAGGCCTGGTGTTCTATCTATTTCACTACCTTGCTGCCCCAGAGTCTGTTAGATATGGTAAAATAAAATATTTAGCTGAACTAGTCTAATTTTGAATTTTTTTTGAATAAATGCTCATCAGATTATTTCATTATAAATTTACTTGCAATCTCTATTCTTAAATGATTTTCTTTGCTATGAAACTCTGTAGTAATAAGGCCCTTAATCTATGTTCCTAACTCTTTGTTGAATACCTGGTATACTTAGAGTTGGACCAACCCTGAGTAAATAAAGTAAATGAGCAAGGTTATAATCTATCAATTAGAACTTTAGTCTCTTCCACACCCTACAATTCAAATATATTCAGGAGCAAGCTGCTTGTCTAGTGTAGCTAATAATGCTTCCTCTATAAATAATACAAATGATACCTTTTCCATGATTCTCATTTTAATTGCTGGTGTCTTAGTATATATATCTTTAGTTGAAATGACTAGGTTGTTTCAAAATATTACCCTAAGTAGTTTGCAACTTTTATGAGAACTTTACCTGTCATTTTTTTAAATTTTAAGGAAAATAGTTAAGGTGTTCTTTTCCATAGCATCACAATACCTGCATTCAGATTTATGTCCTAGTACTTGTGATCACGGACAGAGGGAGAGAAGCAACAGCTTCTGAGTATTGGGAAGGTACAAGGCTATGATGGCTATTTTGTCTTGTCTGTTGAGCAGTATCCAGAACTTTCTGACAGAGCCAACAATGTTCGTTTTATGAGACAGAGAGAAAGAGGCCAGAGGTAACAAAAAAAAAATCTCTGCCATTGCGTCACCAAAGACTGCCTATTTTTAAAACATAAAATAGTTTGTTGTATTGGTTTTCTAGATCAGAATTCTTCATATGTTAATATTGAGGGAAAATATCCAACTACCTTTCATTGTGACAGAGGATGGCATTTTAATATTGTTCCTTTAAATTTTCTAAGAAATGATAGAAAAGATTTTTATTTCTTGTATGTCAGTATTCAAAATACTACAAGTACCACTCAAACAACAAAAAAGACTAAGTTTTCAGAAAACACCACTCTAAATCTGTCATATTGGGTGTGTGTTGAAATAAATAACAAAAGAACCCAAGGTTCTATTTCCCTGGGGACTGGGGCAAGTGGGGGAAGGGGGAAGGCCTATAGAGGAGAAGGGCCATAGACTAGGAATTAGGAGATTTGGGTTCTGTGCCACTAACCAGATAAGTTATTTTAGGAAAATATTTTGACCTCTTTGGGCCTGAGTACTCTCTTTTGTAACATGAGCCAGTTAGAGTAGATGATGTCTACTTCAGACTTGAAAACTTCTTTGAATCATCTCATTTGGTTATGCACTAACCTAAGTGTGCACACACATGCTGTAATAGCAAGGGCCAGCAGCTAAGAAGATAAGATAGTGTGGTTGTGATTCCATAGACTTTAAAGGAGAAAGGTGTTCTTCTTTCTTCCTGTGGATGGAGGGTGGGAATGCTCTTCATGGTACCTAGGATTCCAAGGATCCGATGGAAGTACTGAGTGGGAGGACTATATGGCAAGACTGTATAACATACCCCCTTCATTTTATTGCATCAAGTTGCTAGTTAATTTAGAAATGTACAAAAGCATATATTTTACGGTAACATGGTAACATAAAATTATAGTTATATTTTAAGTATTATAATACATTTGTACTCATCATTGTAGCATCTACATAATCATTTTAGGATCAGTTAGACTGCCATTATGCTAGATTAACATTACTTAACGTTTTAGAGCTATTCTTGCTGTTGAAAATTAATCTATGAGCTTAGCAATTGTAGTTTTGTTTCTTACAGATTGCTCCTTGGTAATCACATTAAAAGAGAGAACGTCATTATTATGCCTAATAAAAAAATTCATTAATTATTATCATGAATATTTATTTATTTAGCCTTTCTACTTTTTGGCAACATAGATGCCTGCAATAGTTTATTTGTAACTTTAGCATTTTTGGTGAAGAGAAAAGCCCAGGTTATTGTTACAGCTCCAGCTCCGCCTATCCCCTATTGTATCCCTCTACATGACAGACATAGAAAGGAAGTGTGAGGGGGAAGAACTTTATAGCCCCAGCCTAGGGGATTTAGAAGGGAAACAACAACCAAAGAAAGGGAATGGACAATATGGCAGTGCAGTTGAGTGGGAGGTGGAAGAGGGAGTGTGTTGACTAGCTTTGCCTTCCTCCACTAGAGCCTGAATCAAGCATCCCAACAGCTCCTTTAATTTAACATATATCCATTTTAACAAGGACAAGGCTCATTCAGTCTAGAGAAATCTATGCCACCATATGGTGATTTCAACAGGGGGGAAAATTAGGGAGACATTTCTCATGCTTGATTGTCTTTTCAGTTTGTGTCTGTGGTGGGGTGGGGGGAATGTAGGAGGGAAGACAAACTGGATATGTGAGTCAAAATGTTAGTGAATAAAGTAGCTAACGGGCAAAGGAATGTGTCTTTTTGCTTGTTTCTTTCCTTGGCGGGGGCGTGTTTCCCCACTTGGTTACATCATTTCCTCCTTTTGCATAATTGTTCTGGGAACATCCTTTGAGGCCATAGAGGGAGGACTACTCAGATTTTTTTCCCAGCATGACTGGGAAATTTTTCTCTTCTCAGGCAATCAGCAGATATTTTTGAAGCACTTTTCAGGTGTCAGGGTCTGCGCCAGGCACTGGTCATACAAATACAACCAATGAAATGATCCCAGGTCACAAGGAGAAAGAAGGACACAGATAACTGTAAAAAGAATAACTATGAAGAGAACAAATACAGATAATTACATGGTGGTTAGGGAAAAAGGGTAGTAAGTTTTACACTTTTCTGTTTCAACCTTTTCTACCCTTTTTTGATGTGTGTGTGTGTGTGTGTGTGTGTGTGTGTGTGTGTGTGTGTATGTGTGTGTGTGTGTGTATGCACACGGTCATATTAATACTTCCCAGACTCAGCACTGAATCTCTTTCGGATTTAGGAATTTTTGTGCAGATATCAAGGAGACCACAGGGCATAGTATAGAGAGAGTTGGCCTTGGAGTCAGAAGACCTGAGTTTGAGTGCTGTCTCATACCTTTACTAGCTGTGTGATTCTGGGCAAGTCACTTACCCTGTCTGAGCTTCAGTTACCTCCTCTGTAAGTTGGAGATGATAGCACTTACCTCACAGGCTGGTATTGAGGATCAGATTAGATCTACAGCCATTAAAACTTCAAATTGCACTGAGACTTTTGAGATACTCTGTATGTGTAATGTGCTTTGGAAATATTAACTGTTCTTATTTTATTATATAATTGCCCTTTCTACCTTCACAGCACCTTTCTCATCTATCTTCTCATTCACACAAACACTACTTTGATTTAGGCCCTCCTTTCCACTCACCTTGATGATTACCCAAAATCTCCCCCCATTTTCCTCCATCTTCCCATTGTAACCAAAGTAATTTTCCTTAGGCCTAGATCTAATGTCACACGTCTTTTCAGTCAATTCCAATGGCTTCCTGTTGCCTCTATGATCCAATAGAAACTTCTGTTTAGCTTTCGAAGCCCTACATCTGGCCCCAGCCTATCTCTTCAGCCTCCTCAAACATTATTCCCCCTCTTACACTGGAAGATTCCCTCCACACTAGCTTCTCTGTGTTCCTCACACACAGTGCTCCGTCTGCCCTTTCTGCTCCTTTGCACTGACTATCCCACATTTCTGGAACACTTCCCTTAACCTCTGCTTCTTAGTATCTAATGCATGAAGCCTTTCTGATCCCCTGCCCTAACTGCTAGTGCCCTCCCCACCAAACACATTCTTTTTTTTTTTTCAAGGAAAGTTTATTAAAGATTCCCCTTAATGGGTTGTCTTAAGAAATCCCACCCTTTGTGACACTCCTTTTCACCAGTGGGCCAGATTGAATCTGAGTGCCTTCATGGAGGCAAGATGAAACTTATATACACAAAGATTGTAGGAGGGATCTAGGGTGGTCCTGGGGTGATCGGAAGAGGGGTTTAGGGAGGGTCTTGAGGAGGAGTCTTAGGAGGAGCTTGATGGGACTGGGATGAGGTAAGACTCCAGGAATGGAATTAAGGGTGGGAAGTAGCTGAAGGTGTGGATATTGGTAGTATCAAGGGTGGAAAGCAGCTGGACAACAAAGGGCAAGGCTAGGTATAGATTTGGACCTAATGATAATGTAAGGCTTATGGCCTTAGGGGAAGGCCAGATCTAGTGGGAGGATTTAAGGAGAGTTCAAGGGGGCTCCCAGAGACTGTATCCCCTCAGGTTCAAGGGGGTTCCTAGAGGATATACCCTCAAACAAATGGGACCCAAATTCTTTTGGAATAAAAGGTGAAGGTCTCAGCTTCTGAAATTTCTTCCTGCTGGCAAGGTGCGTAGAGTTGTCCCTGCCTCGATGGGTCCCGTTCAAGGGGTACATAATCTGAGCAGTCATCTGGAAGTTGGTAGCTTGGAGCCTGGAGGAGATAAGCCTGGCAAGGAGGTTAAGCAGACAACCAAACAGACAGTATAGGAGTATAGAGAAAGGACAATTTCCCTGGAGGTTGTTGCAGATGACTATTTGTACCTAGCTCCCCTAATCACTTGTTCTGTGTACCACACTGCTTCGGGGTTCAGGAGTGTGTGGCACACCCAAAGAATTAGGTCAGGGGTCTCTAAGAGGAAGGCTTGATATTTGGTGAGCCTGTGGCTGGCCAACCACTGGTGGCCATCTGCTTCTAGGATGCTCTAAACTCAATGAAGAGTCAGAGTTTCTAAGGGCTGGTCTGCTAGAGGTTTAGAAGCTTCTTCAGTTAGAGTGGCTGTAGCAGCCATGGAGTCTAATTGTTTTGAAAAACAGGCAACTGGCTTGGGGTCGTGTCCCAAGGATTGGATTAGGAGTCAAAGTCCCAAAAGCTTTAGCCTGGTCCCTGCCCTACTGTACAGGGAGTGAGTCAGGGCCTTGAGTAGCAATTAATGGTTGCAGTCCCTCCCAAGCCTTGGGCTTAATTGGATATTGAAGGCAATGGAGGGGAACTATGGCTGGGGTGGCAGAAGTAGCTTGCCCAGGAATTCCCTGATCCCAAACAATTGGCTCAACCGTCTCCCACACCTCAGGAGAAACATGGGGAGGTCTGATAAACACAGGGGAAAGGGAGCTGGGAGGTTTAACTAGAGAAAATTGGCTTCCCAATTTCACCATCGGGTCCCTTCCCAACAAGGGGGCAGGGCCAGAGGAGAGTGTAAGGTAGGGGAGGGTGTTTGTCAGGAGACATCCCTTAATTTCCCCTTAGGTTGAAGGGCATGTGGCCAGAGGAATTACTTAAGACAAGAGAATGTAGCCATGATAAAGTGGGTAACCTTACCTGCAGCCTTGATTTTGTCCAGGGCTCTGCAAGAGAGGTGGAGAAAGTGGGAGCACTGCCAAGCCCTCCTTCTGAGTCTTGAGAAGACTGGAGGACAGGGTATTGGGAGGTGGCTCTACCACTCTTTCAACCTTGGGGACGAGCCTTCCTCCAGTGTCCCTCCTGGTTACATGCTGGGCATGGTCCTGGAGGCATGGATCCTGGGGGCTTCCTCCAGGGGTGCGCCTTAGAGGGATACTCCTTGGACCAATGACCCTCCTTGTGGCATAAAAAGCAGGTTTTCCCACTGCCCAAGTTGGATGGGCTTCCTCCACGGGGGTCCCCTGGAGGGGCGCTCTTTGGGTCTTTTCCTGGCCATGGTAGCAGCCAAGAATTGAGCATGTTCTGTCTCTAGCCCTTTCCCTGTGTTCTCTTTCCTCTGTTGCAACCAGGTTTCTGTTGTCAAAGACTGCAAAGGCCATCTCCAGTAATTGGGCCTGAGGTGTTTGGGGTCCCATTGCCAATTTCTGCAGTTTCCTCCCAATATCTGGGGCAGACTGATTAATGAAATACATGCTAAAGATTGCTGCCCCTTCAATAGAATCAGGATCCAAATTGTATACTTTTTAATAGCTTCTACTAGCCGGTTTTGGAAAAGAGCAGGGTTTTCCTTTTCTCCCTGAGTAATTTCCCTAATTTTTTGAAAATTTGAAAATCTCTTTGCTTTTGAAATGTAGTTCTTAGGCTTCTAACAGGCATATTACCATTTTCTCTCTCTTTCCTCTATCCTCACTCTTTAGATAATTCCATCCTGGGTCACTATTGGGAACAGCAGCTGTTCCTGGGGGGTATTTTATGGGGTCATCGCTAGCCAAATTTTTGGGGATGTTCCCAGATTCTCCTCTTCTCTTCAGTGGTACAACAGGTAGATAAGAGGATATGCAAGATAAGAGGATGTACCAAGAAAGCTCAATTGTAGGAACAGATCCCTAAAACCCTCAGTAAACTTAGTAGGATCTTCTGAGTATTGCCCCAGTTTCTCTTTAACCTGAATGAGATCCGAAATGGAGAATGGAACATGGACTCTAATTGTCCCACTGGGTGAGGCAGGCACTTCCCTGAGGGGAAAAAGCCTTGAAGGTGCTGTGGGAACTGGAGCTTGGGGAGGGATATAGGAAGTCCAGCTTCTGGTGAGGGAGGGACTGGGGGGTGCTGGCTGAACTAGGTTAGACTGCAAGGTCAGGGCATCTGACTGGCCAGGGAGAAGATCAGCTGATACCTGAGGAGGGGTAGGGGTCAGAAGGGGAATTACCAAAGAGACCTGAGTGGGCGCCACCTCAGAGAGAGGGGCCAGGGGAGGAGGTACTGCTGTGGGGGCAGGGCCCAAGGCTGGAACCTGAGTAGGAGTTGCCTCAGGGGTAGGGCCCATGGTGGTAGATATTGCAGAGCCTGAAGTAGGGGTCCCTTCAGGGGAAGGAGACACAGAGGGAGGCACCTCAACAAGACCCTTGGCTGAGACCTGAGCAGGGGTCACTACAGGGGGGAGGGGCCATGGGAGGAGATGCAGGATAGGGGACTTGGACTGTGAAGGAGGCAGGAAAAGAAGAGGGTTGGCCTAGAGGAAAAGGGAAACCAAGGGAAAGAGTACATGGCCAAGGAAGGGGGAGTGCAAGAAACAAGGGTGCTCCAAGGAGGTTGGGGAGCAGGAGGAGGGGCTAGGGCTGAAGCCCTGGGGGTCATAAGGAGGGGGTTACCCAAAATGTCCTGTTGACCCCATTGCCCCTTTGTGGGGCGGCTCTAGCTATGAGCTTACATCTTACAGTCTTTTCTGAGAACGGGGTTCCAAGAAAACTCAACGAAGGCCATTATGCAGGAAATTTCTCTCCATTTTCCTTCTCACCGGCAGTATAGCTCTAGCTGCAAGAGAGTATTATATTGTAAAGTCCCCCCAGTGGGCCATGATTCATGGCCTTCTAGGTGATACTGAGGCCAAATAGTGTTGCAAAAGAACACCAGCTTTTTCTTTTTAAGTTGTTTAGAGAAATTAAATTTTTTCCAATTTGGTAAAAGATAACCCAAAGGCGAGTTTTTGGGGATTGAAGAGGATTGACCCGTTTTGGGCTTGGGGGGCTGGAAGTTGCTTCCTCTGCAAGGAGGATCTGGGGGTAAGCCTCCAAAAATAACAAAATAAGACAAAAAAATAAACACAAAAGGTACCTGGGGTTTTCCCATTCCCTAGTGCTGAGAGAATTGAGAAGTTGGGCATGCACTTCCAGATAGGGTGTACGTCCTTGTCCTCTATGCTGCAGAAGCTGAGCCCAGGTCCATGGCCTCGAGCATAAACCTGTGGACTAAGAACCTGAGAACGCCAGGCTGAGTACAAGACAGCAAGCAGCTGTCTGACCTACTAGGACCTGGGAAGTCAGGCCTGAGAAGCACCTCCAAAGCGTTTGGAGGGCAAGAAGGGGATTGGGAGAAGGGGAGGCTTACATACCGTCCAGTCTTGGCCTTAGAAGAACTTGAGATTAGCAGTATTCCCAGTCAGGGAACCATAATGATGAGGTTAAAGAAATATGATGATGGTAGGGAACCATATGTTTCTAGGGGTGCTTGAGACCCCAAAATACCGACACACCAGGACCTTCCAAACGAATTCGACCCACGCCTTCTCAGCCAAGGAAAAAGGCAAAGTTTGTTAAAGGTGTTGCCATAATGGGTTGTCTCAAGAAATCCCACTCTTTGTGACACTTGTTTTCACAAGCAGACCAGATTCAACCTGAGCTGAGCTAGATTGAATCTGAGCCCAAACGCATTCTTGTGTCCCCCATGCTTGATGCAGAGTACACATGATAAATATCTGTTTGATTGTCTTTAACTATGTCAGCATATCCTTATTTGTCTCATGTAAAAATAGTAAAGAATATATACCTGCATGACCTCCTGGGTCCTAAGAGTCATGACTCACATTTGCCCAGTACATACATACATATATTACCTCATCCAGCCCTTGGGACACTTCTTCAGGTAGGTGGGTGCTATTGTCACTCCCATTTTACTATTGGTAAAAAATGTTTACTGTTCTCTAATATGTATGTACATATATTTTTATTTCACTTATAATCATGTTAGCACCACTGTACTAATATGTATTTTATAAAATTTACACAAATAGAAATTTTGTAAGGATGAGATAAACATGAAATGCTTTGAAAATACTTTACTAATGGTACAAAACCTTTTTGTTCTCACTCAGAATGTAAGTGATATTCTAAGTGAGAATAATATAATTCCTTTTTTAAAAGTCTTGGTTTATCATTGTAATACAGCAGTTTGAAGATGTGGTTCAGTGTTCAGTTTACTTTGAGATGTGGTTTTAATGGTTGTCATGGCTGAAAAAGATACCTCTCAGGTTCATAGGTCTATATAGAAGTATGTCATTGGCTATGCTTATTAAATTGCGATAACCATTTTTCATTCCTTTAATGCAAAGCATCCATAAATTACTCAAAGATTTTTGTTGACATTGGACTAGTAAATTTACATCTTCCCTCATGTTACTCAACTGCAGAATAATTCAGTGTTACATTTTTATATTTTTTAACAATTGGGTTCAGAACCCAATGAAACGCTAGAAGGTTGTTTTGAGGATCAAATGAGAAAATATTCGTAAAGCCTTTTGCAAACTTTAAAGGACTATGTGAATGTTGTTATTGGTGGTGTTGTGGTTGTTTGCCAGAGCATCCAAAATAAAAGATATGAAATTTATGCCATAAGGGGGCCATTTGAAAGTACTGGGGATTTTTAGCTTCAAGATAGGAAGACTTAGAGGGGACATGTTAGTAGTCATCAGTTAGTTTAAGGACTAAGGAATTCAGCTTGTTCTGTTTCACCACTTGGGGTGGGGTTAGGAGCAATAGGTGGAAATTGCAAAGAGGTGAGTAGAACAGGCTGTTACAGGAGGTGGTGGGTTCCCTCTTAATGAACGTTTTCCCACCAAGGGTGGATTGAAAACTTATATGTTGTAGGGGCAATTATTGTTCAGATATGATTTGTACAAATGACATCTGGCTTCTCTTCCTAGCTTTAACTCCCTATATGAACTACATTATAATGTGCTTTTACAAACTCTAAGTGGAGCGTAGGCAACTTTGTGGGTGAAACGCCCAGCTATACCCCCACTAATATTATCATATAAACAATCTGGATTTCCGTGCAGGCCATTATAATGATATAAAGCAAAGCTTGGAGGGTTAGTCATCTTCTTTCCTTTACTTCTGCTCTCCATGTTCTTTACTTGCTATCCTAACACACCCTTTCAAGATACTGTAGTTTCCAGGTGGATAGAAACCCCAGGGGGCAGACCATGTGCAATTTTAGGGCTGGTGTAAAGGAGGAGCAAAATCCTTCCCTGCACTTCCTTCCCATGCAGAGTTATAAATGATAGAGCTAGGAGAGTGGCCCTGAGACCTTTCTTTTTTTTTTTTTTTTTTTTGGCCACATAACACAAAGCATGTGGACAAGCAGACACAGTCTGCCCCTGACATTCTCCTGCTACCTCACAGCCTTTTTTCTTTCTGAAAGATAGCACACCCTGTGTTTTTTTTTCATTTCCATAAGTTAAGGATGAAACATTAATTTAAAGCAGGACAACTAGCTACGGAGCTAATCTGTATGATTCATTCCTTTTAACCTTGAGTTGAAACAATATAGGGTCATTCTAGTGATTTTTAATGTCACAAAAAATATTTTATACATACGGCTTCGAGTCCTAGTGCCCCATGAATACCTATTTAGGATTCAGGGTTAAGAGAAATTGAAAAGAAAAAAAAATCAGGGGATCCTAGATTCAAAGCTCCAAGGTAGTTTGGAAATTAGGCAAATCAGTTCCTTCATTTTCCAGATGCTAAAACTGAGACTTAGAGAAATTACGTGATTTACCCAGGGTGACAGGCCAGATTCCGGTTCAGGTTCTTTGACTCCAAATCCTGTGTCCTTTCCACTGTGCCACACTGCTTTCTGTAGATGATGTTAGGAGGTATAAAAGGGGACACTGATACTCAAATCCATCAAGAACATCACGAAGGCTGTAGCTCACAACATATGTGTAATTTACCTCAAACTGAGATCTAGGATGCAATGCAGGGCTGTTTTTCTGTCAAGAAAACTACTGGTGGTACCACAGAGAAACACCCAATTGAGGGCCAGGGCACATGAGTTTAAAAAAATTCAAGTTTTGATTTGTGTATGAGAGAGAATTATAGGATGTTTTCCTTATATACTTTTAAAATTAAGGTCAGCTAGTAAAACTATAAAATAATTAAATTTATTCATTGTAGAAGCTAAGATCCTTATTTGAGCAAAGTTCTAGGGAGACAGAAATGAAGCAGACATTTTATCAGGGGAGACACCATGCACACGCACAAGCAAATATAAAATGTATTTCAAGTAAATCCAAGGTAATTTCAGTGGCAGTTTGGGGAGGCCCTCATGTAGCAAGGTGGTGATTGAGCACAGCTGTGCAGAGGTGCATCCTAGGTCTGAAGGAAGCAGGGGATAGAATTGTGTGAGGGACAGTGAAGAGGCTGGTTTGGCTAGCGATGTAGGATATGATGGGAAGAAATGTATAATCACTCTGGTGAGGTAGGCTGGAGTTCAATTGTAAAGGGCTTTGAATAGCCTGAGGAGTTTGTATTTTATGCCAGAAGCAAAAAATAAAGATACACTGTAGCTGCAGATACACTTTAGGAGCAGGAGAGTGACAGTTAGAACTGGACTTTATCCATTTCATACCTGTGTAGAGGATGAATGGAGACAGTCATGGCAAGGACTAGAATCAGCCAGGTGAGAAGAGGTCAGGGACTAGACTAGGGTGATTGCTTTGTGGGATAAAAGCTGAGGAATACAGAGGATGCCTTTGTAATGCAAAGCATGGGGAGATGCTAGAAAGCCATAGAGGGTTAGAGGAGTTGGGGCTTGAGTTGGGACCTGAAGGTTGGATGAATTTTAAGTAAGAGCAAAGGAGGGGGAGAGGGCAGGGTTTATAGTGTTAACCAAAGATGCAGAGATAGGCATTCACAAGGACTTTTTTTTTCTTGCTCCACCTTTTTTTTTGAATTTATTTTTTATTTTTAGTTTACAACAGTCAGTTCCACAGGTTTTTGAGTTCCAAATTTCCTCTCCCTGCCTCTCCTCTCCCCTCCCCTCCGAGATGGCATGTAATCTGACCTAGGTTCTACATATACCTTCACATTAAACTAATTTACGTGATAGTCAAGTTGTAAAGAAGAATCACAACCAATGGAATGAATCATGAGAAAGAAGAAACAAAACCAAAAAAGAAGGAGAAAAAGAGGGAGAACAAATAGTTTGCCTCAATCTGTATTCAGACTCTAATTCTTTCTCTGGATGTGCTTTATTGATAGCTTTATTGATCATGAGTCTTTTGGAGCTGTCTTTGAGCCTTGCACAGATGAGAAGAGCCAAGTCTAACAAAGTTAGGCCTTACAGATACCGTTTGTCTGTAAACATATATAATGTTCTCCTGGTTCTGCTCCCCTCACTCAGCATCAGTTCATATAAGTATTTCCAGGTTATAATGAAGTCCTTCTTCTCCTCATTTCTTATAGCACAGTAGTATTCCATTACATTCATATACCACAATTTGTTTAGTCATTCCCCAGTTGATGGGCATCCCTTTGATTTCCAGTTCTTTGCCACCACAAAAGGAGCTGCTGTAAATATTTTTATACATACTGGCCCTTTTCCCACTTGTGTGATCTCTTTGGGATACAGCCCTAGAAGTGGGTCAAAGGCTATGCACATTTTTATGGCCCTTTGGGCATAGTTCCAAATTGCTCTCCAGAATGGCTGGATCAGTTCACAACTCCATCAACAATATAACGATGTTGCAGTTTTCCCACATCATCTCTAGCATTTATCATTTTCCTGTTTTGTCATGTTAGCCAATCTGATAGGAAAGATGTGGTACCTAAGAGTTGTTTTGATTTGCATTTCTCTAATCAATAGTGAATTAGAGCATTTTTTTTCATATGCCTATAGATATCTTTAATTTCTTCCTCTGAAAACTGCCTGTTCATATCCTTTGACCATTTCTCACTTGGGGAACGACTTCTATTGCTATAAATTTGACTCAGTTCCCTGTATATTTTAGATATGAGGCCTTTATCAGAGGCACTGGTTGTAAAGATTCTTTCCCAGTTTTCTGCCTCCCTCCTAATCTTTGTTTCATTGGCTTTGTTTGTACAAAAACTTTTCAATTTAACATAATCAGAAGTATCCATTTTGCGTTTTGTAATGCTCTCTGTCTCTTGTTTGGTCATGAATTCTCTTCTCCGTAGATCTGACAGGTAAACTATTCCTTGCTCTCCCAGATTGCTTATCAGCTTTCATTCCTGAATCATGAACCCATTTTGACTTTATTTTGATGTATGGTGTAAGGTATTGGTCTGTGCCCCAGTTTCCGCCATATTATTTTCCAGTTTTCCCAGCAGTTTTTGTGAAATAGTGAATTCTTAATCCAGAAGCTGGACTCAGAGTAGATTGCTGCAGTCGTTGATGTCTGTGTCTTGTGTACCTGTCCTACTCCACTGATCCACACCTCTGTTTCTTAGCCAGTACCAGGTAGTTCTGATGGCTGCTGCTTTATAGCACAGTTTAACATCTGGTATGGCGAGGCCTCCTTCCCTAGCATTTCTTTTCATTAATTCCCTTGATATTCTGGACCTTTTGTTCTTCCAGATGAATTTTGTTATTATTTTTTCCAGCTCTGTAAAATAATTTTTGATAGTTCAATTGGTATGGCACTGAATAAGTAAATCAATTTAGATAAAATTGTCATTTTTATTATATTAGCTTGGTCTAACCATGAGCAACAGATGTTTTTCTACTTATTTAGATCTGATTTTATTTGTGTGAAAAGTGTTTTGTAATTGTGTTCATATAGGTCCTGGGTTTGTCTTGGCAGGTAGACGCCCAAATATTTTATAGTGTCTACAGTAACTTTCAATGGAACTTTTCTTTCTATCTCTTGCTGTTGGGCTTCATTAATAATATATAGGAATACCAAGGATTTATGTGGGTTTATTTTATATCCTGCAACTTTGCCTAAGCTTTTTATTATTTCAAGTAGTTTTTTACTTGATTCACTAGGATTCTGTATAAATCATCATATCATCTGCAAAGAGTGATAACTTAGTTTCTTCTTTGCCTATTCTAATTTCTTCAATTTCCTTTTCTTCTGTTATTGCTAAAGCTAACATTTCTAGTACCAAATTGAATAATACGGGTGATAATGGACATCCTTGTTTCACCCTCGAACTTATTGGAAATGTATCTAGCTTATCCCCATTACATATAATGCTTGGTGGTGGTTTTAGGTAGAATGCTGCTTATCATTTTAAGGAAGGTTCCATTTATTCCTATGCTTTCTAGTTTTGTTTTGTTTTGTTTTGTTTTTTTGGAGAGGGGAAGGCAGGGCAATTGGGGTTAAGTGACTTGCCCAAGGTCACACAGCTAGTAAGTGTGTCAAGTGTCTGAGGCTGGATTTGAACTCAGGTCCTCCTGACTCCAGGGCCGGTGCTGTACTCACTGTGCCACTTAGCTGCCCCTGCCACTTAGCTGCCCCATTTCTAGTGTTTTTTAATAGGAATGGGTGTTGTATTTTGTCAAAAGCTTTTTCTGCATCTATTGATATAATCATGTGGTTTCTGCTAGTTTTGTTATTGATATGATCAATTATGCTTTAGTTTTCCTAGTACTGGACTAGCCTTGCATTCCTGGAATATATCCTACCTGATCATAGTATATTATTCTTGTGATAAGTTGCTGTAATCTTTTTGCTAATACTTTATTTAAAATTTTTGCAGTAATATTAATTAGGGAAATTGGTCTATAATTTTCTTTCTCTGTTTTGACTCTTCCTAGTTTAGGTATCAGTACCATATTTGTGTCTTAAAAAGAATTTGGTAAGACTCCTTCACCTATTTTCCCAAATAGTCTCTACAGTATGGAAATTAATTGTTCTTTAAATGTTTGACAGAATTCACATGTAAATCCATCTAGCCCTGAAGATTTTTTTTCCTACAGAGTTCATTGATGGCTTGCTCAACTTCTTTTTCTGAGATGGGGTTATTTAAATATTTTACTTCCTCCGCTGTTATCTGGGCAGTTTTTATTTTTGTAAATATTCACCTGTTTCCCTAAGATTGTCAAACTTATGGGCATACAATTGGGCAAAATAATTCCTAATTATTGTTTTAATTTCCTCTTCCTTGGAAATGAATTCACCCTTTTCATTTTTGATGTTGGTAATTTGGTTTTCTTCCTTTTTCTAAATCAAATTGACCAAAGGTTTGTCAATTTTTTTTTTATTTTTTCATAAAACCAGCTCTTAGTTTTATTTATTAGTTCAATACTATTCTTGATTTCAGTTTTTTAAATCTTTCCTTTGCTTTTCAGTATTTCTAATTTGGTATTTAATTGGGAATTTGCAATTTGTTCTTTTTCTAGCTTTTTTAGTTGCCTGCCCAATAGATTGATTTCCTTTTTCTTTGTTTTATTCATGTAAACATTTAGCGATATAAAACTTCCCCTAAGAACTGCTTTTGCCGCATCCCATAAGTTTTGGTATGTTGTCTCATTATTGTCATTCTCTTGAATGAAGTTATTAATTGTTTCTATGATTTGTTCTTTGGCCCTCTCATTCTTTAGAATTAGATTATTTAGTTTCCAATTAATTTTTAGCTTATTTTCCATGGTTCTTTGTTATAAATAATTTTTATTGCATCATGATCTGAAAAGGATGCATTGACTATTTCTGCCTTTCTACACTGGATTGTGAGGTTTTTATGCCCTAGTACATGGCCAGTTTTTGTTTATGTGCCATGTTCTGCTGAGAAAAAGGTATATTCTTTTCTATCACCATTCAGTTTTCTCCTGACGTCTTTCATATGTACCATTTGTAAAATTCTGTTCACTTCCTTAACTTCTTTCTTGTGTATTTTGAGGTTAGATTTATCAAGTTCAGAGAGGGGGAGGTTGAGGTCCCCTACTAGTATAGTTTTGCTGTCTATTTCTTCCTATGACTCCCTTAACTTCTCCTCTAAGAATTTGGGTGCTATACCAAGTGGTGCATCTATGTTTAGTAATGATATTACTTCATTGTCTGTGGTGCCTTTTAGGAGGATATGCTTTCCTTCCTTATCTCTTTTAATTAGATCTATCTTTGCTTTTGCTTTGTCTGAGGTTAGGAGTGCTACCCCTGCTTTTTTTTTTTTTTGCTTGAGCTGAAGCATAATATATTCCACTCCAGCCTTTTACCTTTACCCTGTGTGTATCCCCATGTTTCAGATGTGTTTCTTGTAAACAACATACTGTAGGATTATGGTTTTTAATCCATTCTGTTATCTGCCTCTGTTTTATGGGAGAGTTCATCCCATTCTTTTTCTTACATCCTATTTACCCCCCGTTTATGCTTTTATTTCTCCCTTTTTACTTCCATTCCTCAAAAAAGTTTTGGTTTTGACCACCGCCTTCCTTAGTTTTCTCTCCCTATGGACACCTCTCCTTTATCTTACCTTTTTCTCTTTGTTGCTTCTTTCCTCCCTTCTAACAACCACCCCCCTTTTCTTCCCCTTTCCCCACCCTGTAGGAAAAGTTTGATTTTTTTACTTATTGAATAACAAAGTTTTTTACCCCTCCCCGCCCCATTTACCTTTTTATGTCTCTCTTGAGTTTCATATTTGAAGATCAAATTTTCCAATTTGCTCTGGCCTTTTTATCAAGAAGGTCTGGAATTCCCTTATTTCATTGAATCTCCATCCCCTTGCCTGAAAAATTATGCTCAACTTTGTTAGGTAGTTGATCCTTGGTTGTAGTCCAAGCTCCTTTGACTTTTGGAATATCATATTCCAATTTCTTCTGTCATTTAAGGTAGAAGCTGTAAGGTCCTGCATTATCCTGACCATAATTCCTCGGTATTTGAATTGTTTCTTTCTGGCTGCTTGCAGTATTTTCTCCTTGACCTGGTTATTCTGGAATTTGGCTATAATATTTCTTGGCATTTTCAATTTGGGATCTCTTTAAAGAGGTGATCTGTGGATTCTTTCAATGCACCGGCTCTGATATGGTTTAGTTCCATGCACTCAGTGCTTTCCTAGCCCACAGATCTGTCCTGTCAACCCTTCGGATTCAACTGGCTTGGAAATCTGCCACACTCAAGTCTCCTAGTGGCTTCTGTCTCTCCCAAATCTGTTCAGATTCACTTTTTTTAAGAGTTATCTGACAGAATTTGTAAGAGAGCTCCAGGAAGTCCCTGCTTTCATACTGCCTTCTTGGCTCCACCCCCCACATGGTCTTTTCAAGAGACAGTGTGGACCAGTATGACTGGAAAGAAGCATTCATTTTAGGACAGCAATGGTAGTTAAAGTTGGAAAGAGAAATTAAATCCAGACTGTAATCGACTTTAAATGCCATATTTAAGAGATTGGACTTTGTTTAATAGGCAGTGAGGAGGTATACTGAAGGTTTTTGAGCAAGTGAGTTACAATGATTAATCATATTTTAAGAAGATTTAACTTGGCTGTAATGATGTAGGAAGGGAGACTGGAAGCAAGGAGACCAGATAGGAAACTTAGTGAAATAATCCAATTCTGAGGTCATAAAGACCTAGACTAGGGCAGGGGCTGTAGGAATAGAAATGAAGGTATCTATGAGAGGCACTTTATGAAGGAAGAAGTGATAAGAATTGGAATTTGATTGGATATGAAGATATGGGAGAAAGGAAAAGTCAAGGATTATAAGATTTCAAGCCTGGTGAGTGATAATTTTTTTTTTGGTCAGAAATTAGTTTGAGGTGAAAGGTTGTTAGCTTTAAGTGTGTTGAGTTTTTAGTGAAAGTGGAATATTCAAGTAGAAGTATCCAGTTGGAAGTTGAAGATATGCTTAAAGAGAGAGGACAGGGCTGGAGAATCATCTATATAGGGATAACAAGTGAATATGGCAGTAGACACCCAGACCTGTGATTTCCAGTCTAATATTCCTAGATCCAGAAAAGGTAGAGATAGCAAAGATTTAGGGGACATATTTGAAGCCATTACTATCAATTAGAAAGTTTCACAGAGTTAAATATAAGAGGTTTGACTTGGGGTTAAGGAAAGAAGTTGTAGACCCCTTTAATTGAATTATTTTGTTTAAAGTGTATTCTTAGTCTTTCCCATTGCGAGGGACTTCTTCAGACTGTCCCATCTTAAGAAGTTCATTCCTCTGGTATGGAACACTGGAACTGTTCACTAGTTTGTTTGCCCTCTTAGTCTAGATCAGGCCTGCACAGATACTGACCGTAGGCCATATGTTGTGCAGGCTTCAATTAGATGGTCCCTAAAGTCTTCCAAATCAGATTCTGTGATCTGTTGCCTTGCTTTTCTGTTTGTCTTCCCATCTTCATCTTTATACCTGCAGGGTTCAGCTTTTTTGGCCACATATGTGTGTTCTTTTTTCTTTCTTGGTCTAGAAAATAAAACCACTTTTTTCTTAAATTAATGAACAGATAAATGAATCAGTGAATGCATGCGTGAATGAAAAACCATTTATTAAGTGACTACTTTGTACCAGGCTTTATACCAAGTGCTGGGGATTCAAAGATTAAAAAAAGAGACAATCTCTGGCCTCCAGGAGTTTGCATTCTCATAGGGGAAGACAATGCTTAGAGAAGAGAAATGACCAGGAAAGGGAGTTCTCTTTTAGCATTGAGAGTAGGGCAGAGAGTGAAATGGCCAGGCTGCATGACTAGATGTGTTGGAGAGTTGTCTTTGATTCCCTGTTTTTGTAGTCTCAACCTTACTTCCACACATCTTTGAATTTCTAAGAAGGCTTGACACTGGACTCTTGACAGTAATTGATGAAGATTCTTTAATATTTGCTTTCTTCAACTCTACCTGTAACTTTCAGGATTGCCAGGTCTTAGCTTCAGCTTTCCAGTTTTAACAGTCCAAATAATTAAGGTGTTACCGTTCTCTGAGCCTCAGTCTATTTGGACATTAGCCTCTGAGTTAATCAGTGAAAATTTAATGAGCTTGTACTATATATAAAACACTATTCTGAGGCATTATTAGTGTTATACAATTTTACAATATACTGTATAAAGATGATTAAGAACTCTGGGAAGTTTAGCAGAAAAATCATTTTGACAAATAAAAGGAGGAAAAAAGAGTTGGGCATATGTTTGGCATGTAATCAAGGAAAAGAGAAAAGACCAGGAAAGAGAGGAGAAAAGATATTGGAGGAGAGGGATACTTGAAAATAGCTAAGCAAAGAGACTTGAAGGGGAGATGAGGAGAAACAAACAGAAAGTGAGGAAGATGATGATCTTTACCATCCTCTTAGTTCTGAGTTCCTTTTAGTTCTTCTCTTAGTTCTTCTGTGCCATTCTGACTACTGCACATTTGTATTACCTCCTATCCCTCTTAACCCAATGGCTGCCTGAAATTGACTCCCTCTGATCCCTTCAGCTACCAGCAAACCTCTCCTTGCTTGCCCAGTGCTTGCAGTCTTTGCTCCATTCTCCTAACTGGCCAAGACCTCTCATTTATTTGGATTTTCCTAAGCACGTGGCAGACCTGGCATGCCTCCCAACTGCTCCTAGCCTCACATTCAACCCCAACTGGTTTAGGTCCATTGCTTTTGTTGTCAGTTCATCCTTTATTTCCTCTGTCCCCTGTTTCATCATGGTATCATAGAACTAAAGCTGGAAGAGACTTTAGAGTCTGTGTCTAGTGCAATCCTCTTATTTTGTGGATGAGAAAACTGAGGTTTTTAAGGGTTAAGCCCTGGTCATACAGGTAATGAGTGATAGAGGCAGAATTTGAACCCAGATCTTCTGATAGCAAATTCAGTTCTTTTTCCATTACAGTACGCTTCCTCATCAAGGTAATCTGTCAAAAATTTATCAGTAACTAGATGCTTTAACATCTCAGTCTTGAAATATCATAGTCAGGTGCTAAACTGAGAATGTTCCAACATCTGCAGTGAATATCTTCTTACTTTCTCTCAGCTATACAGATAGTTGTTTTTTAATTAATATTAGTAGTATGATTTGTGAGAAACTAGCAGACACTTCATTTTAAAAAATATAGAATATGTAATAGAATAATGAGAGATTATAATAATGTAATAGAATAATGAGAGATTTTACTTTCAAACTTTTACTTTAATGAGATAAATGCTTTTGCTTGCTAGTCATACAACTTCCTATTTTTTTTATCAAAATTAATTTTTATGACTCTATGGAAGATAAAGAGTGAATATGAGCAATTGGACCTTCTGAAATACTAAACACACTCTCCAAAAGTCTGAGGGTACTTTTTAAAAAATATTTTCTCCCAGTTACATGTAAAAAGCAATTTTTAACATTCCTTTTTGAAAATTTTGTGTTCCACATTCTCTCCCTCCCTCCCCTCCTCTCCTCATTCCCTGAGATGGTAAGCAATCTGATAGAGGTTATGCATGTGAAATCATGTAAACTTTTCATATTAGTCATTTTGTGGAAGAAAACTTGAACCAAAAAAGTAGAAAAGTGAAGAATAGCATGCTTTGATTTGTATTCATACTCATCAGTTCTTTCTCTGGAGGTGGATAACATTTTTCTGAGGGTATTTTTTAAATAGCAATGGTGGGCAAGATGGGTGCTCTCCTTCCTCTACTCAAGGCAGAGATGGTGGTTTGGTTTGACCTTTACCCATTAGCCACTGCTTAATGGACAAAAACTTTGCTGGAAAAATTTAGTTTTAACATTCTGTGGAATTAAAGACTATAGAATCCTACAGTTTTAGAACTTGATCAGTAGTTTTAGTCATGTCTGACTCATCCTCACCCTATTCAGTTTTTCTTGACAAAGATACTGGAGTAGTTTGCCATTTCCTTCTCCAGCTACAGATGAGGAAACTGAGGTTAAGAGGGTTAAGTGACTTGCCCAGAGTCACATAGCTAGAAAGTATCTGAAGCAGATTTGAACTCAGAAAGATGAGTCTTTCTGACTCTTGGCTTGGGATTCTATCCATTGTGCCATCTAGCAGCTCATTTTAGAACTAAAGGGGATTTCGTGGCCAATTTGATATCAAAGCCCTTTCTAGTTCTACAGTTCTGATTCTAAATCTCTCATTTTCCTATTAATGAAAGCAAGGCTCCAGAGTTTCTGACTTGCTTGTAAGTGACAATGTCAGAGCAGAATCCAGGCCTTTTGATTTCTAGTCTAGTGTTCTTTCTGCCACCCCATGCTGTCTCTCTCATCAACTCCAATTTGGGATATTCATTAAACCCTAAATTTATATATGTGCTGAGTGAAATTCCAATTCTCATTTCTGAATGCTTTTCCAACAATAGCTTTCTTAATCGAGAATCTCTCTATTGGTCCTACATTCATCTGAAAGTGTTTTTCTTTCTTATCTTTTTCCAAGTACCATAAGAGTGTTGGGGAACTCTCAGATTTCTAAGATTAGGAAAAGCTATGTACTTATTTCTAGATACACCATGTAGAGATTGATCTTTCTAAATTGGCAAATTTGGTGAATCAATAGTCAATTTCTTCTGTGCTTTATTTCTTGGCATTGTTGCTTTTTTTTTGAAATAATGCATGGATGAAACTTTTAGAAGACTTTAAATGAAAAATATAATTTTGATGCTCCGATTACATATGGCTATAATTTTAACTGTATAATTTCTTTACTTTTTAGGTCTAACCCAAAAGCAGCCCTTCCACCAGTATTTCAAGTGCATCTGTCAAGAAGTTCTCCTAAAGATATAAATGGTACGTCTCCCCTCTTGATGTGCCTTAACTGTGTTCTACCAGCGAGGCCAAAGTTGTAGCCATACCTCTGGGAAGAAGTACTTTCTTCTTTTAACCTTGATCTGACACCCTGTAGATGCATCTCTTTCCTCTCTGCAATTGCAGAGCACCCGTGTAGCTGCTTAGGTGTAGTAATTGGTTAGGAAGGAATAGAGAAAACATCACAGTATGACAACCTCATGAGGGTAGTAGTAAGTAGTATTTTAACTTTTTATGACTACATTGATAGTTTGAAAATGTATTTTTGGTTCTCCCTTCTACTTTAAATATAAGATTTTTTAAAAAATTGCTGCTTTAAATTGACATATGCCAAACAAAAGAGGTAATATTATAGTAGGCTTTTTCATGAGAGCACATCTCTAGTTTTTTTAGTTGGTCCATCACAAATATCATTTGATTTACATATGTTTGTTTTGCATTCTGATGTTCCAGAAATAAATTTTGTCAATAGAGACTTTTTAGAATAATGTATTAGTCAACTGTTTTGTCAGTTGAAGCTGTAGGCACTCTGTGGGAAAAAATTTATAGCAGTGTATTTTACTTCTATAGGCCAGGCAGTTTCAGGCAGGGATGGGAAGATTTTTTTAAAAAATTCAGTTCTTGCAGAGGAGCCCATATTTCATTAACATGGATGTTTTTATTTGAAATTGGCTTTTGTTAGCTTGTGTTTAGTTTAAAATTGCAAAGTCAGAAGAAATTTGGAATGTATTGTGCAACTCTTAAAATATTAAAACAAGTTGCTCATATCTTCTCAGTATGTAACTCAGTCCGTCTCCTTTTAGGTAGGCAAATTAACTTAGGTAAGCTAAATAAATTCCAGTGAGAAAGAAGAGTATACAGGTTTGCTTGAAAAATTTTACACACACACACACACACACACACACACGGACATATATATATATAGAGAGTCTTGCAGATTTTCCCTCATGCATTTAATGAATAGAAAAGTATTGTGTAATAATAGCTGACTAAAACCAAGAGGAGAAAGTGACTCTTATTCATAGAATGAATGTATTTAATGGTCGGTACAGCAGGTCTGAAAAGATCTAATTCAGTGCAGAACTGACCAGAGGATGCTGAGCCAGATCTTTAGTCCAAAGTCTCTCTGAGAGGGTCCTGCCAGTTTTACTACTGAACTAATTGCTTAGGAAGGTAGTCTCTGAACTCTTTGGAGGAAAGCCTTGAGCTGTGAGCCTCGGGCTACTGGACCTCCATAGATTCTCCCCAGCCTTTTATTGGATCCTTTCAAATAATCCCATGCCTGAACTATCATCTGGAGCAGCACTTCTTAAACTGTGGGTTGAGACCCCATGGGGTCATGAAAAATTGGCAACAGTAAAGGTTTCTGAACATGCAGTGACCAAAAATTTATTAAAAATCAAGTGCATAAGGAATCCCATGTGTTTCTGGCAGCACTTGCCCATGTTGTATCAGGCCGCTTCAGTTTAGCGTGGTTCTGAGCACTTTGTACTGCATGTGCCCTTGGGTGCTGCTGATATGGAAACTGAAAAGGGCTCAGGAGTTGGAAAAAGTTTAAGAAGCCCTGATCTAGAGTACTGAAGAAAGGGGATCATTTTGGTATAACAATATTAGCATGCTGTAGTGGAGAGAGTCCTAGTTTTAGAATTAAAAGCCCTGAGGTCTTAGGCCTGTTTCTGCCACTGACTAGGTTTTAGCCAATCACTTAATGACTCAATTTCCTTACCTGTAAAATGGATATAATAATACTTTGCTACCTTTGCTAACCACCTCTCACAAAATCATTGTGAGAATCATGTAAGGTAATGGGTATGAAGTATACACATAAATTCATATTAATGTAAACTTCTGTTGTTGCTGTTTATTATAGACTGATAACTTCTTTGGACTTCTTTTCAAAAATGATTTGCTCCTCCTTCTTAAAGGGGAAAGTTGAACAAGTTTTACATACTGGAAAAGTAATTTTTACAAACTAAAGCACTCAAAAGTTTTAACATCCATAAAGTTTGTGTGTTAGAATATGTGCCTCTCCACCTATGTTGTGGAAAATACATTTTGGAGTGGAGGTAGAAAGCTTGCTTTTGAAATGCATATTTTATTCATTCTTCCGTAGCAATGCGATCAGCCTGTTGTTTCTGAATAAACTCTGAAGCAAAGTTACAGAATGCTATTATTTGGATAACACCTCTTTGTGTGGGCTACTAGACCCTCTCCAACCTGTTTGACTGGCATGGAGGTGAAATGAGCTTGCTCTTCTCCTTTGCAGCTTAATCTTTCTGCCTCCCATATTTAGCCTTCTCAGACCTAGAAGTCCCTGTTGTGTTTACAGAAATAGTAGACAAATCAGCAGAAAAAGCTATAGACGGATGAGTGATAGAATGGAAAGATTGGGTTTAGTGTCAGAAGAACTGGGTTCATATCCTGGGTCTGCAACTTAATACTGCCTATATGACTTTGGAAAAGTCACTGAACCTCTCTGGGCCTCAGTTTCCTCATCTGTAAAATGAGAATATTATACCAGATGACCTTTGAGTTCGCTTCCAGCTCTAAGTCTATGATCCTGTGGTCCTAGGTAAGGTACTGGGTAACTAAGTCTTTTTTTCTTCATCTTTAGACAAAATACTGAGTATTTTGGTTAATTCTTTCAATCTTTTGCTTTGAAGATAATTTAAATGAGACTATTCAAAAAACAAACATCATGCCTCCTGTGTCTAACACTTATAAAATGGATGAGGTTCAGATGCGAATTAAGGAGATATTAAACAAGCATAACAATGGCATTTGGGTATCAAAGCTTCCACAGTTTTACAAAGACCTGTATAAAGAAGAACTTAACCAAGGAGTTTTTCAGCAGTTTGAACACTGGCCTCATATTTGCACGGTAGGTTTTCTTCTTTTTTACCCCATCTCCCCAAATAAAATGTTATAGCAATGATACTTTATCAGCCATATCAGCTTTTATCCAAGGAGCGCAAAGCATTTTATAGACAATTGTCCCAATGTTGGTATATCTGAAGTTGATAAATAGCAAATGTTATCACAGTGTGGTAGATAAGAGAACATAAATGTACAGAAGCTAATAACAGTATCCATTTTGGAAAATCTCTGTCAACTTTTTAAAAATTAATTAAATCTTTTTTTTAATCAGCAAAAATTCTCCTCCTTTCCTTCGTATCACTCCTTACCCACCCAGTTGAGAAAGAAAGAAAAACAAAACCCTTGTTAAAAACGTGTATAGTCAAGAAAAACTAATTTCTGTATTGGCAGTGGCTACCCCCCAAAAAATATTTCTCAAACTCCTCTGTCAGGAGGGTGGGTAGCATGTTTTATCATGAATTCTCTGGAATTACTATGTTCATCAGAGTTCCTAAGTCATAACTGTTTGTCTTTACAGTATTATTGTCATTATATAATTAGTTCATCCAGATTTTCCCAGGTTTCTCTCATCTGTCTTTAGCACATTGCCATCATTGTTTAAATTGTTCCCTTGGTTCTGTCTCATTCTGTACTCTGAGACCTTTACCTCTCTATCATTAGTCCTCTAGAATTTGGCTAGTGATTACACTGATGAGAGTTCCTCATTCTTTCAGTTGTTTTTCTTTACCGAATTGCTGTCACTGTATAATTGTTCTTCTGGTTCTGTTCACTTCACTCTGCATCAGTTCATATACGTCATTCTAGGTTTCTCTGAACCATCCCCTTCATCATTTCCTTACAGCACAATAGTGTTCCATCTCATTTATATACCATAACTTGTTCAACCATTCCCCATTTGATAGGCATCTTCTGTTTCCAGTTCTTTGCCGCCATAAGAAGAACTGTAACTATTTTTGTACATCCTTAGTACATCTATGTACATCTATGGTCCCTCCCGTTCCCCCTTCCTCCAAGTGTCAGCTGCTCTACCCCCTCCTTCCTTCTTGTTTGTATAGACTTCTACTTCTGTACCCATTGTGTGAGGTGATTATTCCTAACTTTCCTCTCCCTTTCCTGGTTTCTTCTTTTTCTCTTACCTTTTCTTTTTTCTTATAAGATCATCAAAATATCACTCCTAAGTCCTTTGTCTGAATAGAGTCCCTATATGACTGCTGTTGATGCTAGGGTTCGTAGAGGACACATGTATCATCTCCCCATGTTAGAATGTAAATAGCATATCCTTGTTTATTTCCTTATGATTATTTACTCCTATTTACCTTTAAAAAAAACTTCTGTGTATTTCACAGTTTCTACACAGCTTTGGTATTTTCATCAAGAATGCTTACAAGTCCTCTCATTAAAGATCTGGTTTTTTTTCTCATGTAAAATTATACCTTTTTGCTTAGTTATTCTTAGCAGTAATCCTATGTCCTTTGCCTTCTGGAACATTGTATTCCAAGGTCTTTGCTCCTTTACGATGATGGCTGTGTGATTCTGACTGTATCTCCTCAGTGCTCAAATACTTTTTTCTGGCTGCTTGCAGTATTTTTCCACTTAGCGGAAAGCTCTAGAGTTTGGCTAGAATGTTCTTGGCAGTTTTTGTTTGGGGGTTTCTTTCAGGAGGTAACTTGTGAGGTTTTTTGTGTTTTTTATTTTGTCCTCAGGTTCTAAAAGATCTGCACAGTTTTCTTTTATGATTTTTTTTTTAAAAAATATGATGACTGGGTTCTTTTTTTGGTCATAGCTCTCAGGTCATCCAGTGATTCTTAAATTATCTTTCAGTCTCTTTTCCAGGTCAGGTTTTGTTTTGGCTTAGTTTTTTGCTATATGATAATACCCTATATTTTCCTCTATTTTTTTTTTTCAGCCTTTTGACTTGAGAAAATATTCAACTTTTTTTTCTTGTTATCTGTTAATGGAGTCATTAGCGTCTGTTTAGTCTGTTCTGTTTTCAGGGTATTTGTTACTTGGTCAGGGTTTTGTACCTTTTGTGCTTAACTGTTAATTCCTTTTCCAACTCTTGTTTCCATAGTTCTCATTTCTTTTGCAATTCTCTTCCTCTAGCTCTCTTATTTCATTTATTAAAAAAGAAACATTTTAAAACTATTAAAAAAAAACTGGCTTCATCTCCTCCAGGAATTTCTTATTGAACCAAGCTATGTTTTTCTCTGGTGATGAAAGAAATCTTTTGGGAATGAAAACACAGTGTTTAAAACAGTGTTTTAGATTGATTTTTTTTTTTTTACAAATTTATTTGTTTTTAGTTTTCAACATTCACTTGCATAAATTTTCTTTCCCTCCCTTCCTTGCCTTCTCCCCAAGATAATATGCAATCCAATATAGGCTTTACACATACATTCTTATTAAACATTTTCACATTAGCCATGTTGTATAGAAGAATTAGAATGAATAGGAGGAACCATGGGAAAGAAAAACAAAACAAAAAAGAGAGTAAATAGTATGCTTTGATCTGCATTCAGACTCCATATTTCTTTCTCTGGATGTGGATGGCATTTTCCATCATGAGTCTTTTGGAGTTGTTTTAGGTCCTTGTGTAGCTGAGAAGAGCTAAGTCTGTCAAAGTCAGTCATTACACAATGTGGCTGTTACTGTATACAATGTTCTCCTGGTTCTGCTCACTTCACTCAGCATCAGTTCACATAAGTCTTTACAGGTTTTTTTTTTTCTGAAGGCCACCTGCTCATCATTTTTTATAGCACAGTAGTATGCTACTAGTAGCACATTCATATACCACAACTTGTTCAGCCATTCCTCAATTGATGAGCATCTCCTCAGTTTCCAGTTCTTGGCCACCACAAAAAGAGCTGCTGTAAATATTTTTAAACATGTGGGTCCTTTTCTAATTTTTGTGATCTCTTTGGGATACAGCCCTAGAAGTGGTATTGCTGGGTCAAAGGGTACACACATTTTTATAGACCTTTGGGCATAGTTCCAAATTGCCCTCCAGAATGGTTGGATCAGTTCATAACTCCACCAACAATGAATTGGTGTTCCACTTTTCCCATATCTAATCCAGCATTTATAATTTTGCTGTTTTTCATGTTAGCCATAGATTGATTTTTTTTAGCTAGTACCAAGTAGTTTTGATGAATTGATTTTTTTTTAAACTATTTAGTTTTCCCTTATGCTGTTAAACAACTTGCTTTCCCTTCATAGTTAATCTGTGTGCTTGTCTCACTAATAACTTTGGCTCTTAGATCAGAGATAAAAGAATGACTAGAAAGATCAAAATCAGTTATTAGTGTAATACAAATATGCCAATTGAATCAAATTGAATTGGATGATAACTTTTCTTTCTTACCATTACTTAGATGTGAATCGATTCGAGTTCACTTGCCTGAAGTGAAATCCAGAGGCTGGTGTTGAGTGTCATTTACTATCACTTTGGTATAGCTTTTAACAACACTGCCCATCCCCTCAGACTTTTGCCAGGCCCTAGGGGCAACATGCCTGCTATGAACGGGCTGTGAATGGATGAACTCATTTCATATCTTTAGCCCAGCTCTCTTCTTTTTTTTTTTTGGTGTGAGGTTTGAAATCCAGAGAAATACAGTATATTTTTAATGAGTTTGTATAAACCTTTTTAAAAAATTAAAATATACATACTCTCAAATTCTAACTATTCCTAATAATATTTGTTTAAGATTGCCTTTCGTGGCAATCTTACAAAAGTGTACAAAAGAAAGTGTTTGTACAGCAGGAACTTCTTAATACCCACAGGTTCTATTTCCTCAGTTTTATATTAGATAATTAAATACTGGTGTTATCATAGCATATGTCGTGTCTTTTATTCCTGATCTGAAAGTCTGGAAAGAGAAAATTTCCCACACACACAAAAAAATTAAAACTTTTTGGTCCAAAAATTCTTTGGGGACGAAAATAACCTCTAAAGATTTCTGGCAACATTACAAGAACTCTCTGAGGATAACCCACCACCCCATACCCCATACCCCACCCCCCTAGTATGGAAAGTGAAGTAGGTAACTGAGACTCCCTTCCATTTGGTCCTTGGTGTCAACTGCTACTAGGATGGATTTGATGGTGATATCCTATTAAAATCATTTGTGTTGATTTTTTTTTTGTTTTATTGATGGCTTTTAACATCATAATCATTTCCAAATATATTCTTTCCCCCTCCCTTACTAAACTAACCTTGCCTTGTAACGAAGGTTTGAAAAAGAGGAAAAACAGTTCATGGAAACCAGCTGACACGTTGCCCACATCTGACAGCATACATAACATTTCATACCCATAATTGCTCACTTCTCTTAGGAAAGGAGGAAGACTAATTTTCTCAGCTCTTCGGGTAACTAGATGGTGCAGTGACTAGACCTGAGTTCAAATCTGGCCTCAGGCACTTACTAGGTGTATGACCTAGGCAAGTCAACCTCTGTTTGCCTCAACCTTTTTATTTATAAAATGGGGGTAATAATAGCACCTATTTCCCAGAACTGTTGTGAGGATAAAATGAGATAATATTTATGTAGATCTTATAAGTGCCTGGCAACATAGTAGGTGATTAATAAATGCTTATTTCTTTCCCTTCCCTTTTTCCTTTCCTTCCCCTTTTCCTTTCCTTTCCTTCCCGTCTGTTTCCCAATCCCCTTTCTTTTCCCTCTTCTCTTTCCTATCCTGTTTAGCTTGTTCATTAAAATTATACAGCATTTAATTTCATTTGTTTGTTTATATATTGTTTTCCTGGTTCTTCTCACTTCGCTCTTTATCTTTTCATATAAATTTTACCATGCTTCTCTGAGTTCTTTATATATATTGAACAGTAATATTCCATCGTATTTATGTACCATAGTTTAGCCACTTCCCAGTTGTTCAGACATTCTATGTTATTTCTAGTTCATTGACATAATATGAAGTGCTGCAGTAAATATTTTGGTACATATGAACCTTTTTTCTGTATTTGACCTTATTGGGACATATTCCTAGCAATGAAAACTCAGGATCAAAGAGTATAGACATTTTTTAAACATAATTCTAAATAGCTTTACAGAATGGTTGGATCATTATGATTCCACCAGTAGCATTTTAGTGTTCCTGTCTTCCCATAGACCCTCAACATTTGACTATTTCCATATTTGTCATTTTTGTCAATTTATTTCAATTTGCATTTCTCTTAGTGACTAGGGCATTCTTTTCATATGGTTATTAATTGTTTGTAACTCTTCTTTTGGAACTGTTTGTTCATTTGTTTGACCACTTATCTACTGAGGCTTAGAGTATTTGTTCCATAATAGCATAAGCCTCAATAGATAAGCATTATGATATTATATATGGTATCATATATTTGCTTCATGGGGACATCTTTGTGGTGCAGTGAATCAAAAAGACTTATCTCCCTGAGTTCGAATGTGACCTTAGATACTTAGTAGCTGTGTGACCCTGGGCAAGTCACTTAACCCTGTTTGCCTCAGTTTCCTCGTCTGAAAATGAGCTGGAGAAGGAAATGGCAAACCAATCCAGTATCTCTGCCAAAAAAAAAAAACCCCAAATGGGGTCATGAAGAGTCAGACATGATTGAAAAACAACTAAACAATTTCACACACACACACACACACACACACACACACACACACACACACACAGAGGCATTCAGACCTGTATCTAAGACATTTGATGAACATTTTTTCCATAGAAATAGTTTCCCTTATTTAAGCAGCTACATTGATTTTGTTCAACCAAAACTTAAAATTTCATGTGACTGAAATTATATATTTTATTTTTTGTGTTCTCCTTTATATGGAAGTCTGGAAGTGCTAGTGTGCCTTGTTTCCTGCTTCTTTTTTTCATTTTTTCTGTGAGAATTCTAGTTTTCTTGAGGTGTAGGTGATTTTTAGAATGAGTATTTCCTAATCTTTTTGACCTGAGAATTGTATTGTTTTATGAACTGGTGGAAGCACAGAAACCTATGAGAACCAGTGAAACCTTGATTGCTCATCCCTTTTTAGGTGGTACTTTAAGTACTCTTGGGCCATGGGGAGACATTTGTAGATTATAGACCATCCCGAGAACATTTATAGAAGAAACTGGAGGGAGGACGACAAATCAATTTGAAATGGCGCAATCTGCAGGTGTTGATATATAACAGTTTATTTTGAGAAGTGATAATAGTGGAACCACCAATTGTAACCACTACCCTCACTACCCAGTGTCATGTATAAAGAAGTGACAACAGTGGCACCTGAAATGAAGCCAGGAAGAGAGCGTTTCCTTGATCCTTTGCTCTTAACATTTTTATGTTTTATTCCAGTGCCTTGGGAAGAGAGTTGGCATTGTCAAAATTTGTAGGTGATGTATCAGATGAGAGTGTCCAGAAAGATATTGATAGACCAGGAAAATGGATCAGGTCTAATAAGATGAAATTTCACAGGAGTAAATGTATGAAACTGTAAGTTTGAAAAATTCATTTTGCTAGTATAGAATTTGAGTGGCATATCTAGACAGCAGTGTTAGTGGAAAAGATGTCTTGGTGAGTAGTGACTTAATATAAATTAGCAGTATTTACAAAGCAGCCAAAAATCTAAAGTGTTCTGGATTGCATGGTGCAGTAGAGAGCCAGGCACAGAGTTAGGAAGACCTGGGTTCAAGTCTAGCTTGGCCATCCATACTGGAAAACCAAGATAGATGAAGAACACATCCCTATCCCAATTACAGCCTGCACTAGATCACTGAATTAATCCATTAGTATATATCTTGACAAGTTTTGCAAGTGGAAAATTAACTTGGCCAGAGTTAGTGATTGGGCTGGATCATATTTGAGAAATTGTACAATGCATCATGCAATATCACAGTCTTAGAAAAATAGAAAGTGTCCCAAAAGAAAGTAAAGAGTTACATGGCATAAATAAGTCTGAGGTTAATAGAATGGGAAGCTCTTCCCTGCCCACATGGAGCCCATTAAGGGAAGCTTGATTAGAGAAAGTTTGTTTGTAGGAAGGCTCACACCTTTTGCTAATTTCTGTTAGGCACTGGCTCAGGAGGGTTGTGATGACCTCTGGCTCTGAGAAGTGTATATATATTCTGAGGTTAGCATTTTGCTTTGGAGCTCACTCACTGGTGTGATTTGGCTAAAGGAGACTCTGGGTAGCTGTTATGGAGACCCCAAGCTTTGAAAACTCAGATGTTGGTGCTTCTCTTTCTCTCTGGTAACTGTGTATTGCTTTGGTCAGACAGTGGATCTGTTTGTTGATCTGTCCTAACTTCCCAGACAGTTTGAAGCCCTGTCTGTTGATCTGTGCTATTTTCTTTGCTTGTATTTTCACTGAAGTTCAGGGTGCTGACTTTTCCCCTGAACTGAGTGATACATATGTTTAATTAAAGTAAGATTGTTGACCCCTTTAAAGTTGCTTTCTTTTAGAAAAGCAGATCAAAGAACCTGTGCTAGCAGCCATCCCAGGTATGCCACTGTGGTTGCTATTACAATAGGATGCAGTGATTACTTTTGCACATGAACTGGCATAAAAGATACCATAAGAGGACATTATGCCTAGAAAAGGAGGTGGCAAGAGGTGATAGCTGGATAGCCAGTTCTCCATCAAAAAATTAAAAGAGCCAGAGAAAGTCCCTCCAGTAAGTTATGTAGATCCTTTATGAAAGACTTGATCAAGAATTGTGCAGAATGAAAAAAGCAATTTTTTTTGCAGCTGGCATCAGTAAATGTCCCACTCATCAGTAAAATCAGTAAAAATCCCACTTTGATAATATCATGGATTCATTGACGTATATATACTTGGTTTGGCCAGAGTATGAGGCAGGAAAGTTAAGTCCAGGAGCTCTCATGTTATCATACATAAAAGATCAAAACTCTAATGTTCATCTGAAAAGGAATGCTGGAAGCAAACATATTGATGGACTAGAACATAAAATTCTGTATACGAGCCCTAAGAGTAGAGTCTCACTCTGGAGAAGGCGGGCCTCTCCACTGCTTGTTGCTTGAATTAAAAGAATCAACATAAGGTCAGATAATGGACCTATTGACTTTTTATGTCAAATGAGAGAGACGATGGCATATCAAACAGCTCATCGGCTCATCACCGGATTTCCCATCATTGTTTCTGAAAGTCTCTTTATTGAGCACCTGCTATGTGTAAGGCCCCATGGTAGGTGTTATAGAGGTTGCAAAGACGAATAAGTAAAGTTGACCTCAAGCTTCATACAGTCTAATAAAGAAGGTAAAAGATCTATACAAATATAACAGAGTATGAGCTAAGCAATAATAGAAGTACAACATGCTGGGAGTTGAGGAGGAAGAAATAGTATCATGAACCCTCCTCCAAACTCCTCACTATTTTGGACCCAACTGCTATTGGAACATTTTTTTTTTTAAATAGTAATCCAGTAATTCCAGTCCTGTGTCCCATGATTCTATAATTACAGCTTCTGCCACAACCACTTTGATCTCAGCATCTAACAGAATAAAGCGGGTCAGTTTTATTTAAAATTATATACTACTCTGCTTGAAGAACACCCCATGGTTTGGTAGTAACTAGTAGTTAGAGTATTCCTCCAAGTCCAGACCTTACCAACAGGCTGTGTTAGCCTGAAACCATCATTCTGGAACTCTGGAGGGCAGATGGACCTTCTGTGGACAAACACACACTGACAGTAAGAAAAGAAAAACTAGCCTGTGTACTCATTGCTATAGAAAAGAGAAAGGACTGGGTCATTCAGAGCAGAGAAAACCATCAGCAAATTCTGCTGCTCTGTTAGGTCCTTTGTAAAACACTATGCTGATAGAGTCAAAAGGAGAAAACTAGATTACAGTAGACAGGCTGTGGTTTAGAAAATTAGCTGATGAATGTGCATTCTCTAAAATGCATTCTGAAACCAGAGAGGAATGTGCTTATGGTCAAATTCCAAGTTCAGATCCTGCCTTAGACACTTAGTAGCATTTGACCTCTCTGTGCCTTTGTTTCCTTATCAGTAAGATAGGGATCATAATAACACTTACCTCACTGAGTTGTGGGGTTTACATGAGGTAGTATTTGTAACATTCTTCGCAAACTTTAAAGTGCTATATGAATGCTGCCTATTCATTGTTAAACAGCCTCATGTTGTGAGAGAGGTTTTTCTGATTGGGTCCCTAAGATGGAGCATGGGAAATCCGTTACGTTTGTACTTTTATTTTCATTTTGGAGTTGTTCTAAAATGGTCTCTGAGTTGTAAAAATACTTGTCTTAGCCACCTTTCTGAATTGAAGGGAAATGGCTTATCTGGAGGAAGTATCCCATTTAGTGGTAGCAGAGATGCCACCCTGTTTCTCACAAAGGGTGAAGTTAACCCTAAAAATACAGCAGCTTTAATTTAATTTGGATGGACCCAAGAAGCCCCAGAGAAGAAGGCTGAGCCTTATCCCAGATGAAGTGATGTTAGCCTGATGACAAAAATAAATGTCACTGCTGAAGGAATAAGTACTTTGCTTCTTTGTAAGTTTTCTTTTGTTCTCTGCTGTGTACTTTTTACTTTGTTCTTTTTTCCTCCTTCCTCCTTCCTCCCCTGACTCCCCCAAAGGCTACAATTAAGTTTGGATATGCTTCTCTATAGCTGTAGATATGTACATACACATAGATATATATATAGACATATACTTTCCCAAACAAATTCTACTCCTGATCTTTGTTTGTTTTTATGTTTATGCATATCTTGTCTCCTATCCCTCCTGCCTCCTCTACTTTACTTCCACCCTTTTACTTGCCTACCCCCCTCCAAGGATCCCTCCCCTTTCCTCCTATTCCCATAAATCTGAACACCCTTCTATACCCCCCTTTTACCCAATTCCTCACCCTTCCCTCTAAAGATCCCTCCGTTGTCCTCTTCCCCCTCCTCATGCCCCTACCATTTTATTTCTTCTGAATTTAGAAGACTTTTGTAATCTTCTAAATATATATGTATTGTTTCCTCTTAAACCCATTCCCGATGAAAATAGGTAACCAGAACTACCAGCCCTCCTCCCCAATCTAATTCTTCTGTATTGATTCTTCCTCTTGCACCTCATTTATGTAAAATAATTACTCTTTTAAGCTGTTTTAAATGGTTTTACTTTTAAAATTCATATCATGATCAGGTTTACGCCCATCTTTCTTATGAGCTACCCAATTATTAATAATTATCTTAGACCTAAGTTTTACATTTATATATATATGAAAAGTGAATGGTCTGTCCTTACTGAACCTCTTATACTCTGTCTTTGATATGTACCTTATATTTCTCTTGGCTCTTGTATGTCTAATCTTCTAAATATATATGTTCAGGTTTTTTTTTAACAAGTCTTGAAAATCTGAAAGTTGATCAGATGTCTATTTTTTTCTCATTTAGGATTATGCTTAACTTTGCTGGGTATGATATTTTTGGCCAGAGCCCCAGTTCTTTTGCTCTTCGATATATAGTGTTCCAAGACCTGCGGTCCTTTAGTGTCTATGCTGCTAGGTCTTGTGTGATTCTAATTGTGGCACCATCATATTTAAATTGTTTTATTCTTGTTGCTTTTAATATTTCATCCTTGAGCTGGGGGTTTGGAGTTTGACTATGATATTTCTATGTGTTTTCCTCCTGGGATCTCTTTTAAGTGATGATCAATGGATTTTTTTTTCTATTTCTATCTTCTTCCCTTGTTCTAATGCTTCGGAATGATTGTCTTCAATTATTTCTTGTATTATTGTGTCAAGATTTCTTTTTTTGGTCATAACTTTCAGTTAATCCAGTTATTTTTATGTTTTCTGTTCTTGATCTCCAAATCTGTTGTTTTTCTTACAAGATGTTTCACTCTCTCTTCTATTTTTCATTATTCATATTTTGTTTAATTATTTCTTGATTTCTTATAATTTCGTTGGCTTCATCTTGCCCAATTCTAATTTTCATGGTGTCATTTTCTTCCTTAAGATTCTGGATCTCCTTTTCTAATTGGTTGACTTTCCTTTCATAATGTTGTTTTTTCTTGGATTATTCTTTTTTTTTTTTTAAGTTTTTCCTCCATCTTTGTCATTTGATTTTGAAAGTCTTTTTCAGGATCTTGTGTGAATCTTTTTGGACAGATGACCATTTGACATTACTCTTTGAGGGTTTCTTTACTTAATGTCCTCCTCTGAAGATGAACCCTGGTCTTCTCTGTTCCCATAATAACTTTCTATGGTTGGATTCTTTCTCCTTTGTGCATTTTTTGTGATAATAGCTTAATTTTTGTAATCCCCTCTAGTCCTGGAGTATGGGGGTTGAAGATCTTTCCCCAGATCTTCAGTTATCCCCTCTAGCCTGGAACCAAAACCAAACCTCCAACCTCCTGTAAGTGCACACAGCCAGGGGCTTTCTGCCCCACTCCCTTTGCACTCACTGGGCATGTGCTGGTACCTTCTCTTTGCAACGCAGCTGGGTCTGGCATTCCTTGTCAGGAGAGGTTCCCTGGATCTTCCCAGGCACTCAAACCAGCTAACCCCTGGGCTTGCCTTGTTGTTTAAGTGGCTTGTGGCCGTCTTGTTGTTAAAGGCGACTCTAGCCTGGAAATGTTTACTCTTCACAGGGATCAAACCTGGTCCTGGGATTTTTCTTCTAATCTTCTCAAATTGCCCCGGGGGGACTCCTGTTGTGCCCCTGTTCTTATTTATTTTTACTTCCACTTTGTCCACCCTAAGGTGCTTATTTTATCTCTTTTTGTGGGGAAAAATGTTGAGAGCTTGGAATTTTCTGACCTACTCTGCCATCTTCTGAGGCCTTATCATCAGCTGCTATGTCCTAAGGATCATGGGACTTTCTATCTGTGTTATCTCCCTTTAGAATTATGAACTCCTTGAGAAGCAGGGACGTCTCCTTTTTTCTATTTGTTATCTTCACTGCTTTGCATAATAGTATTTTAAACACACCAAGCATTTAATAAATGTATTTCTCATTCCTTCATCTTATGCAATTATGCCACCTCCAAAGTATATAGCTTTAATATTCTACTTCCTAACCACAGCCTCCCATATTTGATCCTCCCATTCTTCTGCCTCACTCTGAACTCCAGTCCTCTGGTCCAAATCTGATATCCTTTCCCTTATTTTGCTCTCACCTTGATTGTGCTTCACTAGACTGTCTCTATACCCAGCATTTACCTTATAGTCTGCCAATTTAATGCTTCTATAAGTAGTACCTAATGTCTCTTGTTCCCTCATCCTCCTGCCTTTCATTCCTAACTGAACTCCCCATTGCCCCATAAAAACAATTCTTAGCCTTAGTTTCCTCATCTGTAAAATGGGAATATTAGCCTTGCCTCACAGAAATTTTGTGCAGATCAAGAGAAATAATATTTGTGAAGCACTTATAGACCTTTAAGTGTTACGTTAATGTTAACTATTTCTGCTTCAATCCTGTTCTAGATGTCTTAAGTGTCACTGGAGAAAATCCTATCAGGAGTTTTCCAGTTGCAGTGGAAAAAGTATCAAAATTGAGCTGATTTTCACCTGCTGCAAATTCATGGCACACCCAATCAGCTGTTCTCACATCTGCAGCCAATGCACTAGCTTCCCATCTCTGATTAAAATGAAGGATATCCAATAGTAACTTCCTCAGGTGCTTGCTTCCATTTCCCTTAACTTCTCTCCACAATTACATATTTTCCTTTGCTTGTTCCCTACCCAAGCGACATCCCGTCTCCTAAGTCTAATCCTTGAGCCCTATCCCCTCTTGGCTCTTTTGGAAGCATTTTCGGTCAGGCTTCTCATCTGCCTACAAAATGCTCTTAGTCTTCCCAATACGTTAACAAAAATTCTGTCACTTGAACCTTCTTTGTCAAATAATTGGCTTCCCTCAATCCCTGTTCCTTCACTGATAAACTTACTGGGGAAAAAGCATTGTCTATGCCCTCCTAATGGATAGAGTGCTAGACTTGGAGACTGGGGAGATCTAGATTTGAATTCTTTGTTTGACACCAGCAATGTGATCAAAGATCAGATATGATAATGAGTGTGAAATACTTTGAAGAACTATATAAATGTGAACAACCATTCAGTCCCTTGTAGTCTGGTTTCTGCCACTCTTCTGATACTGCCTTTTCAAAGGTCACCTCCTAAATCCTAAATGCAGTGGGGGTTTTTTTGTTAATCATACTTGGTCTTTCCTACTAGCATCTCTTTTTTTTGGTTTCATTTCAAATACTTTCCATATTTTCTTGGTTTTCTTCCAACTTCTTTAACTATTCTTTTTTCCCCACTTGCTCTTCATCTTCTTCCTAGCTTTTCGGTGTGGATGCACCCTAAGGGTCTTTCTACTGAGTAATGTTCAAACACAGGTGGACGTTGGAGGCACTCTACCATCTGCCATTACCATACCATTCTAAACTTGTATTAATTCCTTCCTTGTATTCTGTGCTACTTGCACTGGACTTTTGTCTCCTACCCCATGCATGCTGTACTTTTTCTCCATTCCTTTGCTTATACTTTTCCTTGTGCTTTATCCCTGCAATGCCTTCTCTTTGGCTTTTATCCATACTTTAAAGCCAACTTAAATGCTATATCTTCCTGAAACCTTAGTTGATTCCACATCCCTTCTTCACCATGATCTTTCCCCTTGGGTACAACATAACACTCATTTTTTAACTTGTAATGCATGTAGTGTATATTACGTGTATCTATGTGTTGCTTATCTCTTTACAAACATGAGGGTAGGGACTAGTTTTGCTAAACTTTCTATCTCACTTAGAACCTAGTACAGTGCTCCAGTGTTTGACTCTTCATTATATCCTGAATTATTTCAATCATAGCAGCTTATTTTCATAGTTTAACATATATTAATTGTGCGTCCTCTCAGTAATGCGTATGATACTACAAAAGATGTAAAGATGACCAGGACATGGTCCCTGCCTTCAAAGCTTATAGTAGGAGAGATAAAATATACCAAAATAATTAGAATACAGGTGTTTTTAAGTCACTTGTTAATATTTAGTCATTCTAATAGAAGTGGGTATCTCTGAAGTTCTTAAAGATCCCAGTACAACAGACAACAGAATAGAATCATTTCAATTCAATAGACATATAGGATCTCTCTCTCTCTCTCTCTCTCTCTCTCTCTCTCTCTCTCTCACACACACACACACACACACACACACACACACACTTTTATTATTCAGAAAGAATGTTCTTTGGGGTCTAGATAAACTCAGGCCATGGGTCCTGGTGGTCATCAAAGAAGAAAGGATCTAAACAGCCCAGTATGATTAAATTTTACCGTTCCTCTTGCCCCTTCTGATCTCCCATCAACCCTTTCTAATCACTGCCACTACTTTTCATGTTTGTTTTCTTTCTACTTCTGGATGCCATTTTGTTTTCTTGTCTCTTTGGTCACCTGCTGCTTCTCTATTTCTCTGTTTTAGTATAGAAAGGTTGGCATATTTTTAATATTTGATAGAATATAATAGAATTTAGAATTTAATAATAGCAGAAATAATAATAGAAATAAAATTTAATATTCAATAGAATATTCTTTACACTTGAAAAACCAATCAATGGCAGCATAACCTTTGAGATTTGGAGGTTGTCTTGTAATGTTTTATTGTTAGTTGTGTTAAAGGAATACTCCAGGCCCAAAAAGAGAAACTCTAGATGAAACAGACTGATCACAGATTACAAAAGCATTTATTGTCTGAGAAGACCTTGCAAAAGAAAATTCAGAAGGGAACAGAGAGAATTCTCAGCTGTTCCAAAGGGGAGTGGGAAAAAGGGTTGAGAGAATGCAGTTTCTGGAGGTTTTTGGGTAGGGAGCAGGGGGTTAAGGGAGAAGACATCTATAGGTCTGATAAGCTAAGGAGTAAGATATTTGGAAAGTCCCAAGTCTGCAACTGCTACTCTAGGCTGCCCTCAAGCTATTCAAAGGTGGTCTGACCTCTGCAGGCATCTCCAAGTTCATCTAGAGTTCACTTGAATAGGATTAACCGGTATGTCAAGCAGCTACCCTGGGCTTCAGAAATCCTTCCGATTGGTTGGTTGTTGTGTATTCCCATTGTCCTGCTCTCTGTAAAGAAGGGAAGCACCAACATATCTAAAAAGTTATTATAATCATTTCAGAGCCCATGTCCACAGCTGGATAAGGGCTGTATTTTTCACCATAAAGGCAATTTTTTCATACTTCCTCATTCAGAATCGTTCTCAATGCTTGAAAGTGCTAGGAAGTTAATCTTTCAGTAACTGAAATTATGCTATACTGTGTTTCAAAGATTTAAGATTGAAGTTACAATGAACTTTAAAAGAAATATAGAATTTTAAATCCCAAGTTAAAAAAATTCATGATACGATTTAGAGCAAGAGGTTTTTTTTTTTAATACATTGCTATCTTTTGTTTTTCATATCTCCTTCATTTTCAAATTCTTCTCCCCTTTCCCTACCCCAAAAAACTAGTCTCTGTAAACAAAGAACCATAAAGAAGGGAAAAAAGACAGGTCAATAAAACCAACCAATCAATACATGCCCTGAGCTGGACAGTTTTGTGGTGTTCCACACCCACAGTGCCCACCTTTGTAAAAGGAAAAAGGATGGCACATCTCTGCTCTCTTCTTCTTTGAGGCCAAACTTGGTCATCATAATCACAAGGCATTCTGTTGGACTTTTGTTCTTTGTATTTACATTGGGTATATTTTCTTAGTTCTGCTTATCTCACTCTGTATCAGTTTACATGTGTGCTGTATGAGATTTTTCTGTATTTTTCAGTTTCTTATGCTGTAGTACCAAAAATTGTACAACTATTGCCCAGTTGATTGGGAATCTCCTTTTCTCCCTGATTCTTTGCTTTTACTGAAAGTACTGCTACAAATATTTTGGTGAATATGGAACTTCTCTCTTTGACTTCTTTGTAGTACATTCCTGTTAGTGACGGGTAGGTAGTACAGTAGATAGAGCATTCCTCATAGGTATGTAAATATATGCAAAACACATGGAAGGCAGTTTTTTGGGGAAAGACACTGGTAGTCAGGGGGGCCAGGAAAGACTTCATGAAGAAGGTACCTACTGGGCTGAGGTTTTAAAGAAACTCAAGATTTTAAGAGGCAGTGGTGTGGAAAGCATGCATTCCAAGTATGGGTGACAGACAACCAATGCAAAGACACAGAGATGGAAGGAAACAAGCATTTATTAAACACCTACAGTGAAGGAAGAAAACAAGCATTTGTTAAGCACTTACTGTGTGCCATGCTCTGTTAAGCACTTTACAAATATTATGTCATTTGATCCTCACAACAAAAATAGGTGCTATTATTATCCTCATTTTACTATAGAGGAAACTGAGGCAGACAAAGGTTAAGTGATTTGCCCGGAGTCACACAGTTATTAAGTGGCTGAGACCAGATTTGAAATCAGGTTGTCCTGATTCCAGGCCCAGCACTCTATCCACTGTGCACTCTAGCTCCCTCTAAAGGTAAATCTGGCTGGCGTGAAGAGGATTAGTGTGTGTCTAATGAGTCTGGAAAAATGGTAAGTTATATACTAAATGCATCATATTTGTCTTCCATGAAATGGATATTTTGTCATTTTAGATTTAGAGATATCTAGGTCTTTAAAATAAATAATTGATTCATAGCCCAGTCAAGTGACTAAAGGCCCTATACAAGACAGTGAAACTGAGACACGTAGCAACAAAGGATAATTATGGATAAACTTTTAGAATTTCTTACGTAAATGGAAAAATATAAACAAAATGGAATTCAGATTATCAATAATAATTGAAAATGTTATTTTAATTTTTTAAAGGTAGAAAAACCTTACAGTGGTGGTCAACAGGATGTCCTTATTTATCCAGCTAAGAGAAGACAGCTTTTGAAAAGTGAATCAGACAGTGAAAAAACACTTCAGTCCCAGACACCAGCTCCAAAACAAGTATCTCTTTCAAAAGAATTCTCAGAAGTTGGGTCAGCTTCCATTAATGATGACTTTAAGCAGAAAGTTGCAGAGCTCTTAATGAAATATTCCAGTGGTCTTTGGGCAAATGCACTCCCCAAAGCATTTGAGGATATGTACAAATTAAAATTTCCTCAGGATGCATTGAAAAATCTTGACTTGCTATCAGATATATGCACTGTAGACCACATTTCTGGCAATCCTCAAAAGGCCATTCTTTATGCAAAACTACCAAAATGCACTGGTGGGAATCTGAATAACACAAAGCAAAAAATTAAAAATGATGATATCACATCCATGGTTGAACAAGAATATTTGCAGATAGAAGAAGAAAACCCTGACTTTTCCACAGAAGAAATAATTGTTCCTCCTTTAATCATCCCCACTGAGCCATCACCATCAGTTTTGGTAGTTGAACTGAACAACACAAATGAAGTTGTCATCAGGCAAGTACAGCTTTATAATTCATCATTTCAATTTTTTCTTGGTGTAAATGTTATAATTTGTATCTAAAGCTCTTTGGCCATGGCAGCAGTACCTGACCAGGATGTTATGCCAGGTTCCATGAAACCTTTGATTGCAGTGAATCCAACAACACCTTAGTTTTTTGCTGTACAGATTCAAGTAGTAGTCTATAGGAGTCTTCCCTTTAGAACTGGAAACAGGGGTAGTCTTTAAGCAGAGTTTCTGAAAATGGTGACTCCAAGTGATCTCTGAGCTACTCTCTTGAAGCATTAGTGCATGTCTTGCTCTGTAAACATACCTTAGAGGACTGAAGTGCAAGTCCAGTGTCCTTTCTGTTAGACCCTGCTACCTCTTTCCCCATTGCCTGCATCTTCCAGTTGATGGCTAGGTCTATTTACCTCATAAGATAGCACATACTAGGTTGGGAAAGGTACATGGTATAGAATTTAAATTAATTCTTACTGCCTTTTTGTTCTGGAAGAGGTGGTGATGGGAAATTCTACAAAGGAAGTGACAGTAAATTCTACAAGGTGTCCTTGACACCTCGAGAATTCGCTATTCTCTCCATAAATGTAGGACTGTGAGAAAGATGATCCCTGGCAGAAAAATAGGATGGGTGTTAGTGACAGAAATCTGTGCAGCACGGTAACTGTAACCTTCCCACCATAACTGGGAAAATCGTGAGATTTGAGAGGACCAATCTAAATTGGACAATGTAAAAACAGATCTTGATGTCAGTAATTTAATTTTACAGAGATTGATCAGAATACAAATCATCTCTGAATCAAGAGTTTGTTGTAATTTTTCATACTGGATCACTATTTAGGGGCTTAAAATGCTAAATTCTATGTGTTTCAGACTTTGTTTTCTCTTGGTAAAATTGAAGTGCTTTTCAAAATGAACTTTTTTTTGACCTTGCTTATATGTGGTACTGGATTCCCCAAATTTCCATTGGGCTTCTTCTCACTGTACACATGAAAAATCACTTCTATTAGACTTAGTTCAAATTTGATAGTGATGTTTAGTCAGAACACGTTTTCGGTCTCTCCTTCTTTGTATGCCATGAATTCTGAACCACTTAATAGCCTGATGCATTGGAAGCACGTTTGTGGGCTGTTTCAGGAGAGTGACTTCGTCACTGGGGAAGTATCTAAGGATGAAACTGAATGACCGTTAGTAAGGGATATTGTAGATGAGTTTCATAATTGGGTTTAAGGTAAGAACCAAAAGGCTTCTGAAGTCCCAGCTCTAAAGAATTCTTTTTATTCTGTGTGCTTGTTTGTTTGCATTTTACTGGCATGAGTAAATCCTCCTTAAGACTTCTCAGGTTTTTTGTTGTTGCTGTTGGAAGGAATGAAATGAGGACTAACAAAGGCCCTGGAGTAAGAACAGTAAAATTAGCAGTTTGTACATACTCTCATTTGGATTATTTCATTTTCTCCTTTTCCCTATGACTAATGCAGGTATGTAGGCAAAGACTATTCTGCTGCTCAAGAATTAATGGAGGATGAAATGAAAGAATATTATAGTAAGAATCCTAAAGTGACGTCAGTACAGTCTGTGTATGTTGGACAGCTGGTTGCTGTGAATGCAGAGGAAGATGCTTGGCTGCGTGCACAGATAATTTCAATAGAAGAGAACAAAATAAAGGCAAGTAATATTTTACTCTTAACACTTTAGAGGATTTTTAATACACATTTTAATGCAAATATTTGTTCGCTACATTCTTTGTTCTATATAATTTTTTCAGTAGATTAAAAAAATTATCCCTATCACTCTCATATCTGAATTCTTAGTCCAGGGGTTGGGAACCTGTGGCCTCAAGGCTGCAGGTTCTGCACCCCTGTCTTAGACATTATGACCCTGTGAGTATCAATTTTAGAACTAGATCTATGATTTAATTAGTTTAGGGAACTCCACTGAGGAAACTGTCTGTCATGCGGATCGTCATTTGCTCAGATGTGTAAGGAACAGTGGAGACATGACCACGGTCCCACAGCCAATATATTTCAGAGAGGATATGAGCACAGGTTTTCCCGGCTGGCTCCCTAACTACCATGCCTCGATGCCTCCTTGCCAATGTGTTGTCAGTGAATGAGGAAGGGGTTCCTGCCCTTACTTGTTGTGGTTACTCCTGTAGGGAGGCGAGGGATAGTCTTTAGTTTCCATTTTCCACTGCTCAAATCTTTCCAGTCCTTTAATTGAGAGAACCTTCAGCTTTCCCCTTCTGCATCTACCACCCGTCCAATCTCTGCCTTATGTAGAGGTGGCTCTGTCATCTCTTAAGCATTGATGCTCTCTGCAGCCTCAAATCCCTATGAAAAAAGGGGTCTGGATTTCCTTTTTCCCCTTTGCTTTCTATTTGGGCTCTCAGAATTTCCAAAAGAACTTATATCATTAAGTCTTAATATCTGTTCTTCTATTCTTTTTCTCCTTTTAAAAAGCAAAATCCAGAATATTTTTGCTATGAGGACAGGATATGTCATTAGAAGCCTCTAGGTTCATAAAGTTTCCAGCAGTATTTCAGTTTGGCATTTCAGATCTCACCTATCCAAAGGAGAGTATGTACAAACTGCTAATTTTACCGTTCTTTCTCCAGGGCCTTTGTTAGTCCCCATTTCATTCCTTCCCTTCTCTTTGTATAGTCAAAATATTTCCATTAATTATTGCTTTGCCTTTGAGATTAGTTTAGATTTTCTTTATATACTGTTCTTAGTCAATATAATGATAACAGTCTAGTGACATGAGTGTAGAATAGGAATTAAAGGATTCATATTCAATAGGCAGTGGGGATTTTGAGCCCTAGAGTGACAACTTCAGATTCATGTTATAGGAAAATTGATCTGATAAGGAAGTGAGTGCTAGATTGTAGGAGGGCAGAGCAGAAACACATGGACTAAGAGGCTGTTGCACAGCTAAAATTAGTAGAAAAGCAGGAAACTAGAGGGGAAATTTTTATAGCAAGTTTCTCTGATAAAGATTTTATTTCTGAAATGTATAGGGAACTGTGGCACATTTATGAAAATATGAGCCATTCCCCAACTGATAAAAGTGGTAAAAGGATAGGAACAGGCAGTTTTCAAAAGAAGAAACTAAAGCTATAAGTAACCATATGAAAAAATGCCCTAAATCACTAATAATTAGAGAAATGCAAATTCAGACAACTCTTGAGGTACCAGTTTATACCCATCATATTGACTAAGATGACAGAAAATTTAAATAACAAATGATGGGGGTGATGTGGAAAAATAGTTACACTGATATGCTGTTGGTGGAGCTAGGAACTGGTCCGACCTTTCTGGAAAACAGTTTGGAGCTATGCCTACCCTTTGACCCAGCAATACCACTAATAAATTTGTTCCCCAGAGAAATCAAGGAAAAGGGAAAGGGATCTGTTTGCACAAAAATATTTATAGCACTTCATTTTGTGGTGTCAAAAAATTGGAAACTGAGGGGATGCCCATCATTTGAGGGATAACTGAACAAATTATGGTACAGTATATGGTTGTGATGGAATGCTGTTGTGCCATAAGAAATGATGAAGGGGTATTTTCAGAGAAATCTGGGAAGACTTATGAACTGATGCAAAATGAATTAAACAAAACCATGAGAATAATATACACAGTAACAGCAATATTGTAAAAATAAGCTGTGAAAGACTTAACCTCTCTGATCAATGCAGCGATCTATATCAGTTCCAAAGAACTTAAAATGAAAAATATTGTCCATCTCCAGATAGAGAACTGATGAACTCTGAATACAGATTAAAGCATATTTTTTTCCTCTTTATTTTTCTTGCTTTTTCCTCCATAGTATGGCTAATGTGGAAATGTTTTGTATGATTTCATGTGTATAATGGGTATCTTCCTTTTTGCTTTCTCGATGGGCGAGGGAAGGGGTAAAAGGAGGGAGAGAACTTGGAACTGAAAATAAAATTTAAAAAAAAAAGGGAGGAAAAAAAGAAACTATTGCAGTTGTCCAAGTGGCAGATAATGGAAACCTTAACCAGGATGGGCATGAGAAATTGCAAGGAGGTGATTGCGCACATGGTATTTTGGCAGTAAGGAAAGGATTGTAGATTGCGGCTTTGGACCAGGCTAATTTAGACCACAGCTTCTTCTAAATAGCCTTTGGACCACGGACAACAGATAACATCTTCAGAAAGGGGCAGTATTTAAAGGGTAGGCTTCTTGGTCTGTCTTATTGCAAACTGTCCCACTTTTATTTAAAATTACCTTTGGAGGGGAAAAAAAGATTCCCTGTGAAGTCAGCTCAGAACAATTTCAGTGTAACCTGACTTGAATCACTGACATGCCACCCTCTACTCTACTAGTCAGGATTCCTAATGAGGAACTCTGGCTGCTTTAAGTGTTGAGATGGCAGTGGCCACCAAGCCTTAATACCTATCAAAGATACCTGCAAACCATTTTGCTTATTCTGCAGCCTGTCTTGGGCATGACTGCCTGATGAAGTTCTTCTCAGACTTTTCTGATCTCAAACCAAGGTGTTTTCAGTTTTGGTTTTCCTTTTATTCTCTTCTGCTTCACAACATTGCCTTCTAAGGTCAGATTGATATATTTAGCAATACTTGTGTTCTCTGATACCTCTTGTAGTTTCCTTGCACAAAGACAGACAATAGGCTTTAGTGACAACAGTTAATAAGTTGGCATCACTATCATCTATTTATCACTATCATTAGTCCCTCTGTTTCCCACCACAATTCTCAAGCCCCCCCTCCCATTTTTTTTAGTTCTCCCTTATGACAAATAAGTTTGGTCAAGCAAAATAAATCAACACCTTGACCATATCCAAAAAAAACCCTATATATATATATATAGATATAGATATACACGTGTGTGTGTGTGTACACACACACACACACACACACACGTATTTCTTTATGCATCTTTAGATTATCAACTCTCTGCTTTGGTTGCATTCCAAAAGTTTTGGTATGTTGTCTTGTTGTCATTTTCTTTGATGAAATTATCTATTGTTTCTTTGATTTGTTCCTTGACCCTCTTTAGCATTGAGAGTGTGAGACTCTATGTGGAGAGAGAAGAAACTTTTTGTTGTGTTTTGTTTCTTTCTCTTAAAGACCAGATTTAACCCTAAATCATTCTGGTTCCAGACCAAGCCCTAATTAGTCACTGTTTGGTCCCTGATTGGCTCAGAATGAATGTAAATAACAGTTGTTTCTGTTTTGGACAGAAACCCTGAGGGTCTTCCCCTCCCAGATCTATTTTTTTTTAAAGAAGCCATTCTTTGCCTAATTTTTTTCAAAGCCTTAATCAAGACTGAATGGGTGCTGCTTCCGTCACACTGAGACCTGTTAAAGACCATAGCTTGAAAAGTCTAAGGTCCCTCACTGCATCCTAGGCCATACTCCAGTTGTTCTGATCCATATCTGGCCACTGGACCCAGATGGCTCTGGAGGAGAAAGTGAGGCTGGTGACCTTGCACAACCCTCCCTCACTTAAATCCAGTTCACTTCCGTGTGATGGCATCACCTCCCTGATGTCATGGTCCTCTTCAAGAACAAAGGACAAATAGCAGCAGTCTTGAGCATTAAGTTGCTTAGTCTCCATTTACATTTGAATCCTTTATTCATATTTATAGTGTTGTTAATAAAGGATGTGTTCCATTTTTTTACATTTATTTGAGCTTTCTATGCCCAATCACATGGAAATATTTTATAAAGTTACTATTTACATCTTAGAAAAATGGATACTCATTTCTATTTCTATTCAGTAATCACCAGAAATCTGTTGTATCTTGGAATAAGGATTGGATCTGTGATTTCATTGGTGTTGGGAATCCTCAGGGTCTCCTGATGCAGGTCAACACCTTCTCTGCAACATCTAGTCCGGAGAGTTGCCTAGAGGCCTAGGAAAATTCAGTAACTTGGGGAAGGATTCTGGGAAGATGGCAGAGTAGGTCAGAAAATTCCAAGCTCTCAAGATTTTCCCTCACAAAAGAGCAAAAACAGCACCTCAGGAGGAACATACAGCACTAAAAATAAATAGAGTAGGGACAGAACAGGGGTCTTCCTGGTATAATTGGAGAAGATCTGAAGAAAAATCCCAGGAGAATGTTTGGTCCCTGTGAAGAGTAAACACCCCCAGATTAGCCCTGCTTAAACAGCAGGAGGCAAACTCTGGGATTAGCTGGGTTGGGAGGCTGCCTCAGCCCCAGCCACAGAAACTTTTACCCCTGGGACAGTAATGGTAACTGGGCATCTGAGCTGGGGAAGATGGAGGGAAAGTATGCTGACAAGAAACACCAGACCCAGCTGTGCTGCAGAGACATGGCAGGGGCAAGAAGGAACCAGCACGTGCCGAGTGAGTGCAGAAGCAGTTGGGCAGGGACGCCATTGGCTGTGGACACTTACAGAAGGCTGGAGGTCTTGATTTAGGTTCTAGGCCAGAGAGGAGAACTGAAGAAAGATCTGAGACCAGAGGCTCCATCTCCTATGCCCCAAGACTAGAAGTGATTACGAAAACTAAGCAATTACCAAAAAAAAAAAAAAATGCACAGGCAAAGGAGAAAGACTCCAACTATAGAGAGTACTATGGGAATAGAGAAGACCAGGGTTCATCTTCAGAGGAGGATATTGAAGCAAAGAAACCCTCTTCCACCCCAAAGAGTAATGTCAAATGTCACCTGCCCAAAAAGAATTCATAGAAGAACTTTAAAAAGACTTTAAAAGTCAAATGAGAGAGATTGAGGAAAAATTTAAAAAAAAAATAAGAATAATCCAAGAAAAACAAGAAGATTATAAAAAGAAAGCCAACCAGTTAGAAAAGGAGATCCAGAATCTTAAGGAAGAAAACAACTCTTTGAAAATCAGAATTGGGCAAGGGGAAATTAGCAGAGTTATAAGAGATCAAGAAATAAGAAAACAAAATATAAAAAATTTTTAAAAAGAGAATGTGAAACATCTCATAAGAAAAACAACTGATCTGGAGAACAGATCAAGAAGAGAAAACATAAGCATAATAGAACTAACTGAAAGCTATGATCAAAAAAAGTCTTGATACAATAATTATTCTGAACAAGAGGAGAAAGTGGAAATAGACAAAGTCCACCAATCACCACCTAAAAGAGACTCCCACAAGGAAAACCCACAGGAATATTATAGTCCAATTCCAAAACTCCCAGCTCAAGGATAAAATACTACAAGGAATAAGAAAAAACAAATATAGCTGTGCCACAATTAGAATCACACAAGATCTAGCACCAGTGATACTATGTATCAAAGAACAAAAGAACTAGGCTTCCAGCTGAAAATAGCATATGCAGAAAAGCCAAGCATAATCTTGAGTGAAAAAAAAAAGGATATTTGATGAATTGTCAGACTTTCAGAACTTTGTTTAAAAAAACCCTGAACTTAATAGAAGATTTGACATACAAGAGCCAAGAGAAATATAAGGCACATACCAAAGATTAATTATAAGGAACTCAGTAAGGACAGATTGTTTACCTTTTTTGTATATAAAATGTTAAACGTATATCTAAGATTGTTATTAGTAATTGGATAGTTCATAAGAAAGATTGGGGTAGACCTGAGTATAATATGACTTTAAAAAGTAAAACCATTTAGGAACAGCCAAAAAGAGTAATTATCTTATGTAAGTGAGATGTGAGAGGAAGAACTGATACAGAGGAATTAGAAGGGGGAGAAGGGTTGTTGGGATTGGATTCAAGAGGGAACAATATATACATCTAGAAGAGTATAAAAGTCTTCTAAATTCAAAAAGAAGTAAGATACAAAGGGGATGGGGGGGGAGTATAAGGGAGGAATCTCAGGAGACGAGGGTAAGAGAATAGGTTAGAGTAGGGTATAGAAGAGTGTTTAGATTAATGGGAATGGGAGGATAAGGGAGAGATCCTTGGGGAGGATAAAGGAGAGGGGAAGGTGAGGAAATAGGGTGTGGGGTTTATAGAAGGGTATTTAGCTTTATGGGAATGAGAGGATAAGGGAGGGATCCTGTGGGGCGGGGTTAGGTTCAGTAAAGGAGGGCAAGTTAGAGGGTAGAAGTAAAGTAGAGGAATCAAGAGGGATAGGAAATAAGAGATACACACAAACATAAAAACAAAGATCAGGAATAGAATTCATTAGGGAAAGTATATAGCTATGTACGTATATGTGTGTATATGTATATGAATATGTATTTATCTACATCTGTTATATAAATATATCTGAACTTAATTGTAGCCTTTGGGGGAGTCAGGGGAGGAAGGAGGAAAAAAGAACAAAGTAAAAAGTACACAGCAGAGAACAAAAGAAAACTTACAAGGAAGCAAAGAAAAGATGGACAGTTCTCAACACAATGTGTATTATTTATCATACAGTCTTCCTGGAAATGAAAATTTATTGTTATATATTTTGAATCCTCTTACATTCTGCTATACACATGACATGCTTTTTTTCTTTTCTCTATTGTGTATTTAAGTTTTAGTATTTAAGTCTAAAAAAGAAAAGGAAAATAAGGAAAATTCAGTAACTTGCACAGTGCTTTCTCTCCACTATGCCATGCTGTCCCTCTATCACATCTAACTTGTCCAAAATTCTATGCAGCTATTTAATTCCTTTCTTGTTTAACATTTTCTTAGATTTGTCTAGATTTGAAAAGCTACATTGAGGTCCCCAATTATTATAATTTTGCTGTCCATTTTCTCCTTTAATTTGATAACTTTTCCTTAGATGCTGTGCCGTATGGTGTATATTTGATGTATTTTTGTTTTTTCATTACCTCTGGTGCCTTTAAGTATAATTTATGCCCCTTTAAGTCTTTTAAACATGTTTGTTTCCACGATGGCCTTGCTACCCCTCTTTTTTGAGTCCACCTGAAGCAGAGTAAATTCTGCTTCATTTCCTCATTTTAACCTGAGTGAATCTTAGTTTCAAGTGTGTCTCTAGTAAACAGCTTATTGTTAAATTTTGCTTTCTAATCTATTCTGTTGGGTAAGTTCATCCTATTCACATTCATAGTTGATCATTGTTAAGTGAGTATTTCCCTACATCATGTCCTCTTATACTTCTTCATCTCTTTGCTACTCACATCACCTTTAAAGAAGAACATGGTTAAAGAAAAAGAAAGTTGTGAACATTAGAGCACTATAATTAAAGTGATCTGCTTCTACGCTACTTCTCTCCTTTTTATCTCTCACTCATACAGGTTTGTACCCTTTCTTTCTGTTCTTCTAATCCCCTACCCCCCTTTTACAACCTACTCTTTGTTTTTCTTGCTGCAGCTATTCACGCCCACATTCATCTCTGCCCCTGCTTGTTTGCTGAGGTTAACGCATTTCTATACAAGACTATATGTGTGTATTGTTAATTCTGCTTTTTATGGTTCAGATAAGAGTAGGTTCATGTGATAATTCACTCTCCCCAACCACTTCCTCCACGTTTGTATATTCTTCTCTCACACCCACTTATGAAAAATATTAAGTTCCATCCCCGTCTTCCTCATTTCATCCCTACTATATTCCTTTTTCTTAATATCAGAAAAGTATAAAACCATCCTCAGGCCTTCTAGTTTTCTTAACTTTCTTCCTTCTGTGACCCTTGAAAACATTAAGGTTCAGAAGGGACACTTGTCTCTTCTACCCGTTAGAATGCAAGCAATTTCATCATTGTTTGGCAGCTTCTCATTGCTCAACTGTATTTACCTTTCTGTGTTTCTCTTGACTCCTGTGTTTGCATTTCAGGGTATCTACTCAGCTCTGATCTTTTTCATCAGGAATGCTTGAAAGTCCTTTATTCCATTAACAATCCATTCTCTCCTCCCCACACCTCCAACCCCTTCCTGGTAGGATTATATTCAGTATTGCAGGGTAAATTATTCTTGGTTGTAAACTTTTATCTGTTGCCTTTTTGGAAAAGCATATTCCAAGATTTTCTCACAGTTATAATAGTTGCTTCTAAGTGTTTACATATAATCCTGACTCTGATCTCTTGATACTTGAACTCTTTCTTTCTGATTACTTGCAATATTTTTATTCTTTGTCCTGAAAACTTTGGATTTTTGTAACAATTCTTGGTATTTTCAGTTTGGTGTTACTTCCTGAAGGTGCCTGGTAGAGTCTTTGTATTTGCCCTTTGCCCCCCCGATTCTGACAGACCTGGGAACTTTTCATTTGTGATTTACTGAAATGTGGTATCTAGGTTTTTTTATTTCTTTATAATATTTGAGGAGTCTAATAGTTCATAAATGATTTGTACTTGACCTGTTTTCTAGGTCAGTTGTGTTTGACAAAATATACCTTATATTTTCTTCTCTCTTTTTCAACCATTTGATTTTGTTCTAACATTTATTGTTGTCTCCTGGAATCACTGAGTTCTCTTTATTCCATCTGTGATTTTTAAGAAATCCATCACTTGGGTGAGGTTTGCCATCTTCTGTTGAAAGCTACTTATTCTTTTAATACTTTCTTGGAGGGCACTTAATTCACTTAACAGTTTCCATTTTTTTTTCACCTTTTGTTTCATTTCTTCCAGGTAATCTTGTAGTTCTTGTGGCCAAGCCACATTTCTCTCTGAGGCTCAGCTTGAAGTACTTGTGAGGTTATTCTGTTTTTAGTGTACTTCTTGACCTCTTTCTTTTTAAAAAAAAAATTATTTAATATTTTTAGTTTTCAGTATTGATTTCCACAAGATTTTGAATTACAAATTTTCTACCCTCCCCCCCCACTCCAAGATGGCATATATTCTCATTGCCCCATTCCCCAGTCAGCCCTCCCTTCTGTCACCCCATTCCCCCCCCATCCCCTTTTCCCTCAAATTCTTGTAGGGCAAGATAGATTTCTATGCCCTATTGCCTGTATATCTTATTTCCAGATGCATGCAAAAAGAACCTTTTTTTGAACATCTGCTTTTAAAACTTTGAGTCCCAAATCCCCTCCCCTCTTCCCTTCCCACCCACCCTCCCTAAGAAGGCAAGCAATTCAACATAGGTCACATCTATATCATTATGTAAAACCCTTCCTCAATACTCATGTTGTGAAAGACTAACTATATGTTGCTCCCTCCTATTCAGTACCCCTTTATTAAATTTTCTCCCTTCACCCTGTCCCTTTTCGAAAGTGTTTGCTTTTGATTACCTCCTCCCCCTATCCGCCCTCCCTTCTATCATCCCCCATTTTTTATCCCCTTCCCTTTACTTTCCTGTGGACTAAGATACCCAATTGAGTGTGTATGTTATTCCCACCTCAAGTCAATTCTGATGAAAGCAAGATTCACTCATTCCCCCTCACCTACCCCCTCTTCCCTTCCAGTGAACTGCTTTTTCTTGTCACTTTTATGTGAAGTGATTTACCCCATTCTATCTCTCCCTTTCTCCCTCTCTCAATATATTCCTCTCTCATCCCTTAATTTTATTTTATTTTTTTAGATATCATCCCTTCATATTCAACTCACCATGTGCCCTCTGTCTATATATATGTATATTTCCTTCAACTACCCTAATACTGAGAAAGGTCTCATGAATTACACACATCATCTTTCCATGTAGGAATGTAAACAAAACAGTTCCACTTTAATAAGTCCCTTATAATTTCTCTTTCTTGTTTACCTTTTCATGCTTCTCTTGATTCTTGTGTTTCAAAGTCAAATTTTCTATTCAGCTCAAGTCTTCTCACTGAGAAAGTTTTAAAGTCCTCTATTTTATTGAAAGTCCATATTTTGCATTGGAGCATGATACTTAGTTTTGCTGGGTAGGTGATTCTTGGGTTTTAATCCTAGCTCCACTGATCTCCGGAATATCATAGTCCAAGCCCTTCAATCCCTTAATGTAGAAGCTGCTAGATCTTGTGTTATCCTGATTGTGTTTCCACAGTATTCAAATTGTTTCCTTCTGGCTGCTTGCAGTATTTTCTCCTTGATCTGGGAGCTCTGGAATTTGGCGACAATATTCCTAGGAGTTTTCTTCTTGGGATCTTTTTCAGGAGGCTATCAGTGGATTCTTTCAGTTTCTATTTTACCCTCTGGCTGTAGAATATCAGGGCAGTTCTCCTTGATAATTCCTTGAAAGATGATATCTAGGCTCTTTTTTTGATCATGGCTTTCAGGTAGTCCAGTAATTTTTAAATTATCTCTCCTGGATCTATTTTCCAGGTCAGTGGTTTTTCCAATGAGATATTTCACATTGTCTTCCATTTTTTCATTCCTTTGGTTCTGTTTTATAATATCTTGATTTCTCATAAAGTCACTAGCTTCCACTTGCTCCAGTCTAATTTTTAAGGTAGTATTTTCTTCAGTGGTGTTTTGGACCTCCTTTTCCATTCGGGTAATTCTGCCTTTCAAGGCATTCTTCTCCTCATTGGCTTTTTGGAGCTCTTTTGCCATTTGAGTTATTAGTCTATTTTTTAAGGTGTTGTTTTCTTCAGTATATTTTTCAGTATTTTTTTGGGTCTCCTTTAGCAAGTCATTGACTTGTTTTTCATGGTTTTCTCACATCCTTCTCATTTCTCTTCCCAATTTTTCCTCTACTTCTCTAACTTGCTTTTCCAAATCCTTTTTGAGCTCTTCCATGGCCTGAGACCAGTTCATGTTTTTCTTGGAGACTTTTGATGTAGGCTCTTTGACTTTGTTGACTTCTTTAGGCTGTATGTTTTGGTCTTCGTTGTCACCAAAGAAAGATTTCAAAGTCTGAGACTGAATCTGGGTGCGTTTTCGCTTACTTGACCCTTGAGTTTTTCAACAGGGTATGACTGCTTGTAGAGTAAAGAGTACTTTGTTCCAAGCTCGAGGTGATGCGCTGTTTTTTTCAGAGCTATTACAGCCAGCTCTGCCACACCAGCATTCCTCCTTCCCCAGGAACCCCCAACCTGGACTGGACTCAGATCTTCAGCAGGCTCTGCACTCCCGCTCTGATGTGCCACTTAATTCCTCCCACAAGGTGGGCCTGGGGCTGGAAGCAACTGCAGCTGTAGCTCTGGAAGCAGCCTCAGAGCTGTACCACCTCGGCCATCCCCGGGGCAGTGGCCCACCACAAACTGCTTCCACTATGTCTCAGCAGCTTTTCCCACTAACCTTCTCTGTCGTCTTTGCTGTTTGTGGGTTGAGAAGTGTGGTAACTGCCACAGCTCACTGATTCAGGGTGCTATGGCCAGTTCTGCCCGGCTCCTGGTTTGGTTGGTCCTGGCATGGCCCATGCTGGGATCTACTCTGCTCCCACTTCTGTGCAATAGACCCTTCCCAGCGACCATCCAGGCTGTCCTGGGCTGGAGCCCTGCTTCCCTTTGTTATTACGTGGGTTCTGCAGCTCTAGAATTTGTTCAGAGCCATTTTTTACGGGTGTTTAGGGGGTTTTGGGGGAGAGCTAAAGCAAGTCCCTGGTTTCCAGCCACCGTCTTCTTGACTTCTTTCTCTGCTTATTTCTTTATACTATGTGTTAGAAACACACTTACATTGTCTAGGAATAAACAACACTCGTTGGGAAGCCAGGAACATTTTAATTGTAGTTTACATTTGTTCCCCCTGAATAAATGGGTACATCCCCTGAACAGAGTACAGGAGAAAGTGCAAAGGACTCAGATGGACATCAGTCCTTTTATAGACCCTCCCTTCGAATCTCCCGCCAGGCTCTTCATTGGTCAGATACAACCCCCTGACTGCTTACATCATGCCCTCCTCAAATGGCTCCTTTAATCATGCTTACAAGCCTCTGCCCTTTCACCTGACCTACCTGAGGCCTGGTTTCTGCTAAAGCTGGTTTGGGGGAGGGGGAGTGGGACAGTTTCAACTCTGTGGAAACAAAACTCCTCCCCCCATTTCTTACAATTTCCCCCTCTTCTTTTATTCAAATTTTTGTTTCCACATCTTTAATACTCCCTTACTCTCTTCTCATCTGAATTCTTCCCCTTAACCATCAGCCCTTTAATTAGATATGGGAAGGGGTAAAGGTTGATTACTGCATTGACAAATCAAAGGGGGCAGTCCCCTTTGTAAATACAGGTGCAGAGACCCAAAAGAAAACAGTAATGCTGTTGTCCCTTTAAGATTCAGAAGTCCTCTCATACAGCTGTCTGGCAGGGAACATCATCAATGAAGTCCCCTGGTCCTTGGTATTTGTTCCAGCCATCTGAAGCACAGCATCTCAGCATCTTATTCTTCTTGTAGGAACCAGCTTTCTTTCCATTCTCCTACAAAAGTTACCTTAGTACAATTTTAAGTTACCATTTCTATTCCTTATGCCCTGATCATTTTTAGAAATTCAAAATTGGAACCTTGACCAATTGTCATGTTTAAGAAATTCACATCAGAACTGTTTCTTATATTTTACATTAGCCCATTGTTAATCTCCTCACCAGGAGGATGAGATTTCACTAAGGAATTAACAACAGGCTCCAGTATATACAAGATACGTTAAATAATCAATTTTTAACACGGTACATATAAAATCTTAACCTTTTAGTCATGCCATGTTTCTTTGATGGCATTTGCAAAATAAACCACAAGACGTTCTTCTTTTAACATTACCAACTGTAACAAAACTTCAAACAAGCTTGGTATTAACCAGTTACTATTCTCACAAGCCCTTGACCTAATTGTCTCCATACCATTACCAAGAATTAAAGGACCCTAATTTATACAAAACCCTATACAAGGCCCTTATAAACTACCCTAACTTATACAGGACCACTAGTTCTAGTCCTATCATAACCCAAGATGTTCCATAATCAATTATTTTAATAGATTCGTTACTGTATTCCCAATTTTCTACTCACAAAACCTCTTGTACATAAAAATTACAAGAGGAAATCTCACAAAGTCTTAGTTAATAATCTCACAGATGCTATTAAGTGATAGCAAAACAATTTTAAGTGAACAACAGCCTTTTAACCCATTCATCATTTTTTACAATTCTTAACATTTAAACCATACAAACGTAATAATGTCTTGAACATATTTATGTATTTAAAACTTGAAGCCACCCATCAAATTAGGTGAATGCATTTTTAAGTCTCCTTACATAGGAAGTGACTCATCTCATTAGCAACACATCGAGATTAAAAGCAATATTACTTGTTCATAACCAAATATAACAATTTCAAACTATTACATCTTTATCACACCCTTTTTAAAAGATCAATTCATATATATAACAAAATTTAGACCTCACAAGGGTCTTTCAAATTTTACCGCCTAAGAGAACTCTTAAAAACACCATTTAGATATGATGACTTCAATTACATTTTCAGATTATCACATATAAAAGCTATTGATCCTATTACTTCTGGTATTTATAGATTAATACATTAATATATATATACATATGTGTATATATATATGAATACATATATATATATATGAATACATATATAACATATTAATACATTAGTACCTTAAATATTAGCTTAGCCAAAATAAAATGCCTAAGGAATTTGAGGGAGATGCAGTCACCTCCCCTTCCAAGCAAAAAAAAAAAAAAAACCGAAACACTTTGGACTCTTTAAAAAGTCCTCGAGTGCTCTTCCAAGTTAAAATACTTTTAATGGACTAGGAGACCAGGATCTCATCCCTAGGTGAATTACTTTGGGCCTGGAGGCCCTTCTAAGAACGAAGGAGCTCATCCTTTTTAGATGTACTACTATAAAGCCTTGAATTACTAACCAATCAGCCTACAAGCTTCTTTCTGCCCCAGCTCCAGATTGACCCACCCACAGTCTTCCATTGTGTCTGATGGGGCAGGGGGTGGCTAAGAGCACATGGACCCAAAACCACTTGAACTTAGCTGTAGTTTCACAGCCACTTCTTACCTCCAGCTTCCATCTCTCCTTTCCCAGTCTTTACTGAAACATTTTACCCTCTATATTCACACTCCAACTTGAATCTCTTTCATAATCTTGACCTAAACTACCTCAAACATTTCAAGTAAATAAAAAAATATACTCACCCAGCTTTTCTTTTCCAGCTGAAAACTTAAGTTTAATGACTGACAGTTTGTATACTAAAGGAGCCCATTTCAGTCTGCCAACCTGTTTTCTTTCTCCACAGCCTTCCAGGGACCTTTCTTTTGCTAATTACTTCCTTTTTAACCTCTCAGTTCCTAGAGTTAAGAATTTCTACAGGATCATAGAACATAAAACTTTTCTTAAACACACAGACAAGACATTGCACACAAACAATTTAGAATTCGAATTCAGACCCATCCCAAGCAGTAAATTAAAAATAATACATTTCATGCTTCACATCTCACCTCCCAGCTACAAACCTCCTTTCTGTGAAGCAGTGCAAGGTTTTGAAATGCAAATCACACTACCTCTCCCTGAAAGAATTTTACCATCCACCAAATTTCCAAATCCCTTTCTCTGGGTCAACCCAGAAGTGCTCTTCTTCAAAGCGCTAGGAGAAATCCATTCTCCTCACCTAAGTCAGATATTTTAAGAGCTCTTTTCTCCGTTCCAAGCAAATCTTATTTCTCAACTTGGAGTGAATCCAGACATTGCTCAGGCACCTGACTTGCGCTGTCTATGGCCATTTTCCTTCCCTTTTCACCCTTCACTCACGTTCCTGGGTTTCCAAGGATTCCAGAAAAATACTCCTGGGAAATTAGAAGTTTGAAAAAGGAAATTTTCACCTGCAGATACTAGGGCCCGATGCAAAACAGTGGGAGTGCCACCCATTGTCTGCATGGAATAGCTCTTTCTTCTGATGCTATATTGGTCCTGCGACGAGCCCCCAACTACTAGAAACATACTTACATTGTCTAGGAGTAAACAGTACTCGTTGGGAAGCCAGGAATGTTTTAATTATAGGTTACATTTGTTCCCCCTGAATAAATGGGTACATCCCCTGAACAGAGTACAGGAGAAAGTACAAAGGACTCAGATGGACATCAGTCCTTTTATAGACCCTCCCTTCGAATCTCCCGCCAGGCTCTTCATTGGTCAGATACAACCCCCTGACTGCCTTGTGTCATGCCCTCCTCAAATGGCTCCTCATGCTTACAAGCCTCGGCCCTTTCACCCGACCTACCTGAGGCCTGGTTTCTACTAAAGCTGGGGTGTGGGAGGGGGAGAGGGACACTTTCGACTCTGTGGAAACAAAACTCCTCCCCCTGTTTCTTACATGCTCAGTATCTTTTTTTCTGTTTACTCATCTTCATTTTCAGTTCTTGATTTGAGACTTTGTGTCAAGGCCGAACCCCATCCTTCCCAAACTATTGAATTGCAGTATTTAGGCCCTGTTTGGCCCTTCCCTCAATTACCTGATTTCATGCCACTGACTTCCAGCTGCCTGGGATGTCTGTACTCAGAGTGCGGGTGGATTTCAAGCCTCCCTGTAATATGAGTTCAGAGTGCTGTGACCTTGAGCTCACTCTGTTAGCATCCCAGTTTGATACGTACTCATGCATACATGTCTCAGACCACTGCCTGGCCCTTTTATCTCCTGTCAGAGTGGCTAGAACTACAGGTTTCTGACCCACTGAGGCTTCTTTGTCCGATTCTGGACTTCCTGCCCTCCCCTGTACAGAATACTGCTGGCTTCAGTACTCTCAAGAGCAACTGAAGACCGATTGTTCCCAACTCCGCTGGGTTGGCCATGTTGTTCATATGCAAAACATAAGCTTGCCAAGAAGACTGTTTTATGGAGAACAGGGTGGTCAGAAGAAGTGATACACAGACACTCTCAGGGTCTCTCTCAAGAACTTTGGAATTGATGGTGTGACATGGGAGACACTGGCACAGGCTGCTCAGCATGAGGCACGCACATCAGACAAGGTGCTGTGCTCTAGGAGCAAAGCAGAATTGAAACAGCTCAAAAGAAATGCAGGATGCACAAATTTAGAGAATCCACCCCAAATGTTCACATGAACTATTTATGCCCAACCTGTGGTAGAGCATTCCAAGCTCATATTGGTATGATCAGCCACAGTCAGACACACTAAAACTTGACTCTAACATAGTGATGTCATTTTGGTCCTCTTCAAGAATGAAGGACAACAGCCAATCAACCAACCAAGTCAGATTGCTACAGGCTTCTGGCTCCCTTGGGCTATCTTGGGTCAGCAGGCTGCTAGTCCCCACATTTCCAGTCAGAATGCTGCAGGTTTCCAAGTTGCCTGACCTTCTCTTTCCCCTCACTCCAGGCTTTCTAATGCCCTTGGAACACCACTGGTCCAAACACTGACACTGACAAGCTTCCAATTTGTTTCCTTGAGCTCACACTGATTTTCCTCATATAGTTGTCCCACGGGCTTCCGGCTATCTTTTTGTGCAATCCTAAGCTGAATAAAGGTGCTTACTGTAGTTTCTGTTTAGATTTTTTTAATCATTATTTGGTTGATTCTATTTTTAGATCTTTGCTGGAATATACATGGGAAAATTAGGCTTGTCCCACCACCTAACCAGAAGTCTTGATTCTAGTAATCTTAGGATTCAGTTAAAATTCTTCAGTTTTCTCATCAACGTGTCTTTATAACTCTTTACATTTTCTCCAGCTATGCTCTCCTATACTTTAAAAAAAAAATTCTCTGTTATATAGAATGTTGCCATTATTCGTGTTTCTGATAATACTTCCTAAGTACAAAGAAAGTTGAGTCACAGATGTAACATTAATTCCACTTAAATAACTCCTTTCTTCTAAAATTTCTCCCCTTTTCCTTGGTTCTAGTGCCTCACAACAGAGCTGAACATACAATCTAAGTTCCCTGATTGTTGGGCCATTTTCTTTCTTACGAAAAGACTTATCTGTTTAGGTGGGAGGAAGGAAGGATGAATTTATTAAGCATCTACTATGTGCCAGACACCCTACTAAGTGTTTTACAAATATTACCTCATTTTATTCTCACAACAGTCCTGGGAGGTAGGTGCTATTATTATCATCAGCATTTTACAGATGAGGGAACTAAAAGCAGACAGAAATTAGGGGACTAGTGATTTGTCCAGAGTCACACAACAAGTATGTGGGTCAGAAACAAGATTTGAACCAGTGTCTTCCTGACTCTTAAGTCCAGCACTCTCTCCTGCACCACCTAGGTTATTAGGCTGAATCTGGAAAACCACAGCTTGTTTTTCTACATATCTACTCTTTTGTAGAGAATAGCTTTGTGTTTATGCAGTCCTTTCTAGAGGAAGATCCCTTAAACACTATATTGGTAGTATATCTATTTTAAGTGCTTAGATCTTGATTATCAGTTATATTAGAAGGGAATGTTTGTTCAGGCAAGCATCAAAGGACTTAGCTACTTCAGAATATATTAGCAAGTCAAAGGGAATCCCTAAATTACCCAGGTACCCATCTAAGCCTTTTGTGAGAAACATTCCGGTCATACCTTTACATACCAAGGTTCTGTCCAGGGCCCTCCTATTTTGCTTGGTGATCTCATCAGCTCTATCACATTCAATTGTCATCTCTGTGTAGATGATTCTCAGATCTACTTATCCAGCCATGACATTTAGTCTTACATCTCCAGCTCTCTGTTAGACATTTCAAAATGTATGTCCCATAAACATCTTGAACTCAGCATGTCCAAAACTGAATTTCCTATCTCTCCCTCAAAAGCCTCTCCCTTTTCTTGTCCAGGGTACCATTATCCAGCTCTTCAGGCTTACAACCTAGGTGTCATCCTCAATTCCTTACTCTCTCTTACCCCCATCCAAACAGTTGCCAAATCCTGTTGATTCTACCTTTGCGGCATCTCTCATGTGTCTCCTTCTTTCCTCTGACACTGTCACAACTCTGGCACAGGCCCTCATCACCTCACACTTATATTGTTTCAATATCCTTCTGGCTGATCTGCCTGCCCCGAGTCTCTCCCTACTCCAGTCAATCCTCCAATGTCTATCAAAGTTTCATTCTGAAATGCAAGTCTGACTGTCTCACCAAATACCCACACACACACACGCGCGCGCGCGCGCACACACGCACGCGCATACATGCACACATGCACAAAACTGTTGTTCCCTTTCATCTCCGTGATCAAATAAAAATCCTTTGTTGGGTTTCTAAAGCCCTTCTTAAACTGTTCTTTCCTACTGTCTTACCAGTCTTCTTACGCCTGGCTTTCCTCCAGATATTTTGCAGTCCAGTGACACTGGCCTCTTTGCTATCCCTCACACAAGATACTCCATCTCCCAACTCCGTACATTCTAACTGGTTGTCTAACACACCTGGAATTCTCTCCCTCATCATCTCTCTCTCCTGGTTTCCTGGCTTCCTTCAGGTCCCAGCTAACTTCCTACCTTCTGCAAGAAACCTTTCCTGTTTCTCCTTAATGCTAGTGCCTTCCCACTGTTGATTGTCTCTGATTTTTCCCATGCACATCTTACTTATTAATAAGTATTTACATGTTGTCTTCCCCATTAGACTATGAGCTCTTTGTGAGCTACAACTGGTTTTTGGTTTTGTTTCTCTTTTTTTGTTTTTGGCCTCTTTTTGTATATCCCTAGTGCTAGCACCATTCCTGGAATGTAATAGGTGCTTAATAAATGCTTATTTCCTTGTACTTAATAAGTGCTTATTTGATTTCTTCCCTTGTCCTTCCTTATATCAAGCCCACAAACCTGTTTCTCTTCACCTCCCACCTACTATTTGGTTCTTCCCACTGAAGCCGATCAGAACCAAGTCTTTTCCACTATATAGCTCTTGATACACTTGTTGAGAGCTATTAAGTCTTACCTTCTGTAGGCTAATCATGTTCCTTCACTTGATCCTTGTGTTACATGGTTTCTTTTCCTATGACCATACTTATCATTCTTTTCTGGAAACCAGCTTGTCCTTTTCCTAAAATAGAGCACCCTGAATTGAACATCGTGTACCCTATTTGGTCTGACCAGGGTAGCATACAGTGGAATATATCCACTGCCCTCTAATATACTTAAGTATTTTGCCTCTCTTAATGCACCTTAAGGTAGCATTTGCTTTTTTCGGCTTCTGTGTCACACAATTTACTGATGTTGACCTGACTATCCCCAGCTTTTTTCTGGATTAGACCTTACATTTTTCTTTATCCAAATAAAGAACTTCGCATTTGTCCATGTTTTATTTCATCTTATTAGATTTGGCTCATAGTTTAATGTAATAAGATCTTTTGAATCCTGACTGTTACTCCACAAGTTAGCTCTGCCTCCAGCTTATCATCTGCCACGTGACAAGCAGACCTTGTCTAACTTCATCCAGACCATTGGTGTTTGCTATGTCAAGGGCAGGTCCTTCAGGCACTTCGCTAGAGAGAACACTGCAATCTGACATTGACTTGTGAGTGACGACCCTTTGGGTCTGGTCATTCAGCCAAGTCCAGATCTGCCATATTATACTATCACCTAATCCATTGCTCTCCACCTTGGCTCTGGTATACCATGAGAGGCTTTGTCAAACACGCTGCTGAAATCTAAGCGTACTGTTTCTAAACATTTGACTGTTATACTGGGTACCTTGTTAGATGAAGAGGTGACTTTTCCTTGAAACCATGCAGGGTTTTTGTGATCACTAAGTTTACTCCTTCTACCCTGAGCAAGGGTCAGATTGTTCTGACCTTCTTTGCTCCTCCTCTAACATTGAAAATAGCTTTAAAAAAAAACTTTGTCGACAGGAATTCAGCTTCAGCACTTTTGGCCCTGTTCTTACAGGACCTTGTCACTCTAGTGCTTAATAAAGGTTTGGTGAATTAAATCCTGTTACCAGCCTTTCTTTCATCTCCTACATGTGCTTTAAGTTGCTCTTCTTTTTACCTGTTTGGAATCATATCTGCTTTTGTTCACAGTTTCATTCTTCCCATCTCTTTTGAATTTGACTTTACCAGAAGAATATTAGTGCATTTTATTAGTCCTTTCTCTGAACACTTTGAAATCTCTTCCAAAATCTGGCATACACGTAGCTGTGCCTGACTTTTCCTTTCTTTCTGTAATGAATTTAGTTACCAGCTTCTAAGATAATCTTTTTGTTTCTTTTTTTTAAAAACCATAGCACTCTTTTCCTCCTTGTTGATCAGAATCAGGTACAAATTCCAGTTTCCTTTTACCTTTTGTGGATGAAACTAAAGTCGCAATTTTAGAAGTTTGTTTGCTTTAGGAAGAGAGCAGGATCCAGAAGAGCATCTGGACTATTGAAGTTCCCAATCACTACTAGATCATACCTCCAGTTTAGGTTTGTGAACTATTTTTCCAGATTCCCCAACTAATTCTTTTAACTAGATAGTCAATGGTATACTTTCATGAGAATATCACTTCTGTTTCTTCCCGCATTTTTCCATGCCCAGTCTACCAGATCTCAGTGATAGCCTGTGAAGATGCATTTGCTTCTTTGTGGTAAGGCTCTCTGTTCATCTTTATTATTATTCGTACTTTGTGCATTTATATATAGATATCTGGTTCATTACTAGATCTCTTCTTGAATCTTTTTCCTGAGAATTACTGATTCTTTCTTCCACTGTTTTAATTCTTTTGTTGTACCTGCTACTAAGTCTCTGCAGTATCAGATTTGCAGATCTCTGTAGGCATTTTCTTTCTTTTCAGTGTGAAGGTTTTTTGGTCATATTCTCAAGCATCCAGGCAAGTATTTTGTTTTGACCTTATTAGATATACTCCATCCCTGGCCAGTGGCCACTCCTGCCTATATTTTAAGCCATCACCCAGAAATCTGAACCCCTTTTCAAAAAACAAGTAATTCACTTCCCAGATTTTTCTTTCTTTTATGAATCTTCCACTTTCATTCAGCTGTAGTGAAGGGGGAAGTACTTCCAATTCCCCCAAGGTCCTCAAGTTTTTGCCTGTGACTTCATAAGCCTTTGTGGTGCCCTTTCTCCTCCAGAGTGAGACAACTCTGTACTTCATGCATATATCAGTGCTACTTAGTTTTGATAGAAACACAAATATACCGGTTACCCCAAATTCTCATTGCCCCCCACATTTGCTTAAAGCCAGATCCTCAGACTTTTGCCCTTTTTAGCAATTCTCCTAGCTAACCTTTGTGGCAAATTGCCTGTTGTGCCCCCACAATGCTTTGCAGGCCCAAGCAGTAGGAGGTTCTAGATGTTTAATTTATACAGAATATTATTTCCACAATTTGTCATGACAGGATACTATCTGTTCAGCAAACAAAAATCCAGTTATCTAATTATATATCCCCCACCTTTTTATCTACTTGTCAGTGCTCTCTGTATCTCCAAACTTAACTTCTAACTTCAAACTTTGCCTGATACACTGGGCTTTTCTAGTCCAGTGACTTAGACTTCTACTTCACTCTTTCCTGGTCATCATCATGCCATTCCACCAAATTCATACCTATCCCTTCACCCTTCCTTACTTCCTATTGCTTGCTCTGAAAACAGTGATCAAATCTATGTGACAGTTCCTGGAAAGGACAAGTTAAACAATCACTCTGTGACTTCCTGATCAAAACAACTCTACCTGCCCATATGTGATATGTTGTCTTTCTCTATTAGAATATAAGCTCCTTGAGGGCAGAAGTTTCTTTTTGTTTTTATATCCTCTGTGCTTAGCACAGTGCCTAGGACATAGGAAGTACTTAATAAATGTTTTTACCTTCATTAACTCATTTCTTTATACTTCTATAGCTGCTTGGAACTTGGCTCCCATTGGAGACAGAGAGTACTGATTGCTTTAGGAGAAAAAGAGGGTATTAGGGACCGAAGATCTCAGGGAATTGGAATTCAAAGAGGGAAGGCTGATGGTGGGAGAAGGGAGAGGATATTATGGTATGAGGGACATTGGAGTGAAGTCAAGAGTAATGGTCAGAGAAATATGTGATCCCCATTCAGTGTATGCTTATAAAATGATTACCATTCAGAAGGGTATTAGAAACCAAATCTTATTCTCTAAGTAAAATTTCCCTGGGATATTCTAATTCTAGTGCCATATTTTAACACTTAATTGAAGAATAAAAAAATGATTTCAAAATAAGATGGAGCCTATAATGGAGCCTACATTATTGTATGTTTTAAAGAACTAGTAAGGAAAAAATTTAGTCTAAATATTCTGTTTCACTTACATCATTAGGTGTGCTACGTTGACTATGGTTTCAGTGAGATTATAGAAAAGACCAAAGTATACAAACTAAACCCGAGATTCTGTTTGCTCTCCTTCCAAGCAACAAAATGTAAATTAGCAGGTAAGCAAACTTTTAAAGGTATTAATAATGCAATGTGCTTAAAGGTACTGTGGATAAAATAATATCGATGCATTTTTGATATATATATGTACTATATATAATATATAGGGGTGTATGTGTGTGTAAATGCACACACACCATACTCTCTCACTCGCTCTCTGAATGACCTGGCCCCAAAGTTCTTGAAGAAGAGTTAATCTAATTATAGGGAGAAACAAATAGCAAAACTAAAATAGTTGGGGACCTCAATATGCCCTTTTCAGTCCTAGATAAGTCTAACAAAAATATAACTAATAAAGAAGTTAAGGAAATGAGTAGAATTTTAGAATAGTTTTGACATCTCTAGCAATTACTAAATGTGAACAGAAAAGAGTATTCATATTTTCCAGCTATGTATGACATCTTTATAAAAACTGAGCAAGAGTACCACCTTTATTTCATTGTAAAGTGGTAGATCTTTCATACAGTATCAAAAAGCTCACATAACATTGGAAAGTGGGTGCACTTGCATCTGGACTGGTTGTCTTTTGGATCATTCTCAGTTGGGACTTCTATACCATCATCCTGAGGTCCTAGTATGCCTCTGTAAGTACAGATGGCTTTAAAATAGTTGAAATTAAAACAGGCTAGTGACTACTGGTTGAATACACTGAGTAGTTGTGGAACTACTAATAAGTTCTCACAAGATTTTTTTTTTTTAGTTTATCACACTTTTTTTTTAATGACACTTTCAGATATTGTGTTTTATCCATTTGTGGACACAATTTCCGTGCTTGTGTATCGTTCTCATTAAAGAAGTACCTGTTAGCCAGCTGAGTGGTAGAGCCCAAAGTTGGGGCAGGAGTTATCTCACTAGGAACACTTAAAACAATATTAGTGGTTAAGTGTACAGGTTGACTCATAGAATCATTGCATTTAGATAGAGCTAGGAGAGAACTTTGAGATCATCTAGTCCAAGTCTTTCATTTTGCAGATTAGGAAACAGGTTCAGAGAGAGGGGGAAATGATTTGCCCAAGGCCACTTTGATAATAAGACGCAGAACCAGAATTAAAATTCAGGTTCTCTGATGTGGTTTGATGTCTTAATAAATGGGAGTTTATTGTACCAAATGTGAAGAGAACATTTGTTGTTTTGACAAATGGGTTGGGAATAAAGGATATGATTGGTGCAGAGGGATAGAATGGGGGAAGGAAATGTGACTGACCCCACTGATGGTTGTGACACATTCAACTTCCTTGATTCAAGTACAGTTATTTGTATTACAACTAATTAAAGAAAAATATGCTTCTCTCAGTGTGATGGCTCTGCTGATCAGATTTTTCTCTTTGTCCTGGGATTTTTTTCTCTGGGTAAACATTATCAAAAGTTTTTACACTGTAGCATATTTTTATACAAAACTTTAATAAGGAATATGGATGAAAATATATGATACAAGTCCATTTAAAATTTAAGAATTTCACGCTCAAATAGTCATTGTTAAGCCAGTAAATAAATGCTGAAAAAATGTTCAATTGTTTTTCAGGGTTGGAAGTGTTTAATGATGATCCTAGTTTAGTAAAGGTGGTTGAATCTTTAGCCTGTGGGAAGATATTTGCCGTAGAAATCCTGGAAAAAGCTGAGATCCCTCTTGTGGTCCTGTATGATACATCAGGAGAGGATGATATCAATATCAATGCCACCTGTCTAAAAGCACTTTGTGACAAAACACTGGAGGTGCATCTTCAGGTACTGTGATGATTGCCATTGTCATCAGCTATGTGAACTGTGTATCATCACATGAGAAAGTTAAGGGGACTTTTTTAGACTAAGCAATAACATAAGTTGATTTTTTTTTGTCTTAATTTCAAAATGCCATGAACATTATGGTTTTTCAGTGTATCGCTATTTGGAAGAAGGGGAATATAGTTTATCACTATGATTGAAATTAAACTTTGAATTCAAAAACTCTAAAGAAAATCTAAATTTAAGCTTGTTTGGGGATTTTTTGAAAAATAGAATACACTATAAGGGCAGAAAAAGTGCTTGCCAATGCAAGTTTTCTGATATTAACTATTTTCATCATAAATTCTACTACATTTGGGATCTAATATCTCAGCCTACCATGTGATCTATAAAGAAGTGGAAATAGCATTTAAAATGCTAAATAATCTCTTAAGA